>NC_029778.3:70649595-70747283 GCF_000817695.3 Arachis duranensis | reverse complement strand
TAGATTATAAATAAATTTTTAAGACAAAATTTTACTATAAAATTTATCAACAGATTTTTAACAAATTTTTTATCGATAAAAAAATAGAAACTTTTTAAAAAATTTACCGATAATTCTGTCAATAATATTAAAAACATAACTAAAAGGATCATTTTTCTTCGGGTACGACAACAAAGTGACAAATTTCAACAACACAATACATACACACACATATTTTTACTTTCTTTTCAAGGGTGAATGAGCAAATGCCCCCACCCCTTAATGAGTAAGTCTATCCGGGCCATCACTAGAGCTATATCAGCATCACAACTCAATGCAGTATATCTGTAGGTTCTTGAAGTCCACAATTTTCATTTGGACCTTAAATATTATAAATAGAAGTACAAACAATTTCAAAGGAAACATAATACTTAAAAAAGAATAAAAAAATGTACCTATCGTATAATTAATATAAAAATGTATTGTGTTCCGATCTCTACTTTTTTCCAAGTGCAGTAGTAGTGTTCATCACAGAAATCAGTTACCACTAAAATAGTCAACTTTTTCACATTATATTAATATAATAATCAAATTTTCCAATGTCGAATAATAATTTTTTTACAATAATAATCAAACTTTAATGAACACAAAAAATCATCCATTACCGTTATACTTTTATACATTTATTTGTATTTTGATTATAAAGCTCGATGTAAATCTCATTTAATTATATTATTTGTAAATTTTGTTTACAAAAGTGAATTAAATTTGATTATATTACTTATAAATTTTGATTATAAATGTAAATATATGTATAATAATCAATTGCTAATTAAATTTTTTGTATTCATATCATAAAGAGTAGGATAAATTACATGGATAAAATAACTGAAGATCAATATTGCACAAATGTTTTAAATTGAATTGTGTTATATGTTTATCTCGTTTGCAACTCTATGCAAATCAAATCAAATAAGTCTGATTTAAGTTCTTTCAATGTAAATCGAATTAAATGAAATCGAAATAGATAAATTTGATTTACTAGCTAGTAGTTATTGACACACGCAGCCTGTGGTGAATCGAAACAAACAAATTCGATTTGAAGCATAAAAAAAAGTCAGTAGTAAATCAATACAAATTGTTTCAATTTATTGAGGATATAGCTCCAAGGTAAATCGAGTCTAATTAATTTGAATTACTAAGTAAAGAAGCACAACATAATTCGAATTTACTTAATTCGATTTAGCTACGAGTAGGTCCTACAAATACAACAAATGTAACAGAGTGGTACTTGCAATGGCTAGTGATGATAGTTGTAACACCTTACCACACAGAGTTTTACGCTTAAGTCGTAAAATAGAGGTGGTATAGTATTACGACCACTAAAATAAAACATATATACGTATAATACTTGAAAGAATATAACATACGATGAGTCTTAAAGGAAAGGTAAAACAAAATCATAAAATTTAAAAGCACAACGCTCAAGAATAAGGATTACTTACGTACGAAGAAAGCTACGGTTCATAACTTATATATATATATAACAAGAGTAGAGGGTCAAGAGTACAAAATAACAAACTCCTAACTCCGCCTGTGAAGCTAAGGCTGCCGAAAAAATATTTACATACATATAAATATCAAAACCATAACACAGAATATACAAAAGAAATCCTAGTTCTCCATACACCTCTAAGAGGCACAAAAGTAAAACAAGTCATTAGGACAGTTCTATACATATTGTGATATATAAACAGTACGCAAAATAATGTTCCAAAAGATCCACTTCGTTGTAGAGAACTTTAGACGCCTAGTGAGGTGCATCTCAATTTGCATATGAAAAACAACAATATCATATGGGATGAGAACCGGAGGTTCTCAACATGGTAAAGGTGCCGCATACATAAGATATAAGGTCCCGAAAAGGCCAGAGGCAATCATAGAACTCCAACACTTAGATTATAAAACTTAAAGAACTAAAACAGAAACCATAAGTCAGGGTGGTTCTCTAAGGCTTCCTAAAATTAACTAAAACTTTAACCTAAACCCCCAATCCTCCTCCTTCCCTCCAATCCTCCAACACTGGTAAAACTGCACACACAAGCAAGCAGGCGATAAAAAACACAGGTAGAATACAAGTATTGCAAATAGCAAACATAACAATTAACATAGTAAGTTCCCTTAGGCATTCTCAATTAATGCAGAAACAAACAATTCAAACAATATGCATATGATGCATGCCTGTCCTATGACTGATGAGTCTCATCTGTCGGTTATCAAGCCAACCCGACAAGTCCGGCTGCTAAACCCTAGACTGTCTCTCGATGCGCATCCCCAAGAATTTATGCATAGCTTTTTCTCATTCATATATATAAATTTTGCTCATTGGGGGATATCCTTCCCAAGAATTTATACGTGCCCGGTCACCTTTATGTCGTAGGGTCAACAGAGTATCGAGTCTCAACCTGGAGCACGTGGTGGCAAGCCACTGCTCTTTACCCAGGGAAACTCGTATCTCAGATAACATATGTGCATAAGTCTCATTTCATTCATATTCATTAATAATCATTTCATAATCCTTCATTATAGCCATAACATCATTTATATATCATATATTTTCACTTTTATACATAATTCATCATGACCCGGAGCAAGTAGGGCGAACCACACCCTTGCATCTACCTGGGGAACCTCTATACTAACCAACTTGGAGCAAGTGGGGCGAAACTACAACACTTGCGTCTACCCAGGAGGTACGTTCTCAAATGCCTAGGAGGAAGAAAGGAGGAGATCCTAACCTCCCACCATCTCGCTGGGGGAAATTTTACAATACCAAGAGGAATAAGGAAGAGGATCCTCACCTTCCACCATCTCCTGGGGTCACACTTTGGAGAAGAGGACTCGAGATAAAGCAATCATTTATAACTACTCATAATCGTTCATAATCATTTGCCGTGGCCGCCATATTCATCACATGTATACCACAGCTTTGCACTCCTCATACATAATTCATCACTTCTCAAGCTTCTTTCACCCCCAAGTTACTTCACATTCCTAGTTGAAACCCTTTCAATACCACTATAACTCATTTCTAGGGTCCTCGAGGGTAAAAATAGAGGTTTAGAAGTTGGAAACCATGTTTAAATCATAAAAATGTACATTGCTAAGAAACAGAGTGTGTGCGTGCGCACACTTGTACAATTGTTCATAGAGGTGCATACGCACCAGGAGGTGCGTACGCACCAGGAGGTGCGGATGCTCTTAACAACAAGTATGTCCATACGTGTGTGTGCGCACCCTGGTGTGTGTACGCTCCAGAGTGTACGAATGCTCTCAGCAGTAAGCATGTCCCCTTGTGTGTGTGCACACCATAGTGTGCGTATGCATGTTTTCTGAAAGTCACAGCATGTGCATGCACATACGAGTGTGCGTACACAGAAGAGAAAATGTTGCCCCTGCTGGGCGCGTGCCCACATCAGTGTGCATATGCACACTAATGACGAGAGATTTTCTTGTATAGTTTGAATCAATCAAACAAGGAACAATTCGTTAGTAGCATAGTCCAAACCAACAATGAACTCTCATAATCAAATGTTATAATTCAAAACAATTTATAAACTGAGATCAAGAGTAATTCGACCTCGGGCCGATCTCCCTAGGATTGCACTTGAAGTGTTACACTTTCGGTTGTTAAGGACAAAAAGGGGTTTTAAAATAAAGAACAAAAAGATTGAAAGAACTTAGGATTAAAAGAATTAAACAATAATCAAAATTGTAATTAATGCAAGTAAAAGGAAAGCAAGATCAAAACTTAGTGAAAATACAAGAAAATGCATAAGGAGACTTGACTTGGGAATAAGGGTCCAAGAAATCCTATCATTGCCATAACCACAACTATGGTGATTATGATGAGTCAATCTCTCCTAGTTAACCCCTAACATCGAGGAGTAGGTCAAGCAAGCATAATTGACCTTAATCCATAAGTCCTAGCTAACTTACCAAACTAGTTGATAAAAAGCTAGCGTCAATGGAAACAAGAGTCAACTAACTACCCAAGAATTACCACTAAATGTCGGACATTATGACTCTAGTATCCTAAGAACTCAAATCCCAAGCCAAGGTGTGAAAATCTACTCAAAATTACCAAGTGGCATTGCACAAAACCAAAAAATGAGAAATTGCAAAGAAAAATAGAGAACTATTACCAACTATCAACAAAACCAAGTATAAACAAGAAATCAAACATAAAGAAAGCAGAAACATTAAATTCATCAATCAAAACTTCAAGAAACTCAAAATTGCAATATAAACAAAGTAACTTGAATCAAAGGAAATGAAAGTAGAAATGTTATAATTAAAGATGAAATTGAGAATACTTACAATTAAGAAAGCAAAATCCAAAATCAAAGCTTGCTATAAAATGCTACAATTGAAATTGATAAACCCTAAGAGAGCATTCTACTCTACACTACTCCTACTCCTAATACTATGTATTTTCTATCTAATCTACCTAATGAAAGCTTCCCCCCTCATATGGCTTCAATTCCCCTTTATATAGCATCACAATTCAACCTTCAAGCCTTCCAAAATGGGCCAAGAGGCCTCAAAAATCGCGAATCACATGTTTCATTAATGAAATCACGTGCAGGGTCCTGTGCGTACGCACAGATGTGTGCGTACGCACACTTTGCTGAATGGAGACTTGTGCGTACGCACGAGTACTTGTGCGCACACACATGCAAATCTCTTCTTGTGCGCACGCACACATGGCTGTGTGTGCTTTTCCTTATTTTCTTCATGTTTTCTCCCTTGTACATGCTTTCTTCCACTTTTGGCTATCCATTCTTGCTTCTATGACCTGAAATCACTCAACAAACAAGTCATGGCATCGAATGGCATGAAAGTAGAATTAAATTGCTCAATTTAAGTACAAAATTGTATGTTTTCACATTTAGCATCAAATTAGGGGCAAAACACAAAAGTATGCTATTTTGGTGCCTAAGTGTGAGTTTATGTGATGAAATCCATCCAAATTGAGTCAAATTATATCAAAAAATAGGGACTCATCAAATTCTCCCACACTTAAATAATAGCATGTGCTCATGCTAAACCAACAAGGAAAATGATCAAAAGGGGTAATCAACTTATTAAATGCAACTATCTATATGCATGTAAATATGTATATGCTATCTATATCTATCTATACTATAGTATCCTATGAAAATGGTGAAAGCAAACAATCAACTTCCAAGCAAGAGTATAGATATATAGGGCTAGGCAAAGAAGTAGCTCAATGCAAACAAAATCTAGAGAATTGATTCAACTCATCAAATGAAGCAACTTGCAAGAATTCATGATAAGAAGTGTGGGAACATAGAATTGAGTAGTTGAACCCTCACTAGGTATGTATACACTATATTCACTCGGTGTTTAGGGTTTAATCACTCAAATTTCCTCCTAATCATGCTTTCAAGGATTTGCTTTTCAGCTAACAATCAACAAACAAGTGATGCATGAATGCAATTATCATGAGGACTTCATATGGTTGTAATGGGGTTAGGATCAAGGTGGGATAGATATGGCTAAGTGGACTAAATTGGATTAAATCCTTGATTAGTTTAAGCGTCCAACTCAACCTTTATCAATCCAACATAAAAATTTGCAATCCTAACTTCCCATCATGTCTTTTCTTTTTCACAAACACTCATGTATGCTTATCATTCAATTCCCATATGCATTTCTTATTCACTTTTGTTAGGGGTAACCTTTGTTCCCATTTTATTGGTGTAGTTTTTTTTTTTTTTTGAAAGTGAATCAAGATAAATGCATATGGTTTAATAGTTCATACATGAATGCACCCATTTTCCAAAGTTTTCTATGAAATACCCAAAATAATTATTTTCATTCACTACCAAAGTTTTCCAAAATTTCCCCACACTTAAATGAAACACACACCTCAACCTAAGCTAATCAAGGATACAATCTAAGGTAATTCATGGTGTAAAACCCAGTTAATTAACGGCTAATTAACTCATAAATGAGAATTTATTCTAGAAAGCCTAAAATGTGATTTTTATGGCTAAATGTGATAGAGGAGATTGAGACGAGAATTTTGGTACCAATTTTATAGAAATCGGACCAAGATTGGACCGAACGGGTCAAACCGGGCCAATTGGACCCAAAGTGGGCCCTTGGCCCAACATAACTAAACCAAAACCCTAGTTTTCAGCATTCTCTCTCCTCACTAAACACACTCACATGCTGAAAATGGAGGCCATGGAGGGAAGAACACTCTCTCAAGTTCTTTCTCTCACTTGATCTTCAAACCACCATAACTTTTGATCTAGAGCTCCGATTGCCGCTCCGTTTGCGGCCACGCGTTCACCGCGGAGAGCTCTACAAAACCCATACAATCAATCTTGAGCTTGTGGATAAGTGGTTTGGAAGTGCTCCGGTGGAGCTTGGGAAAATTGGCTAAGGTATGGTTTCGGTTTCCCGTATCTAATATGTAATGTGGTAGGAAATACTTAGGCTAGAGGCCCTAAGATAGGCATTGAATTGTTGATGTTGTTGAATTGTATATATATATGATGTGGTCATATATGTGATGATGATTATTGATGCCTTGGTGGTATGATGTATGAGAAATATGCATGTTGTGATATATGCTTGATGATTGGTTATGGTTGAATTGTGGGTTGGACCATGTTAATGGTGAGTATGATATTGATTGTGTGCAATAATGATTTATTGGGATTGGTGTTGTGGAAATTGGCATGAGGAAGAGTATATGTTATGTCAATATGTTTGAGTTTGAGCCACTTAGATGAAGTGGGTTAAAAAGATGAGATAGTGATTTTGTAAAATGTAGTAAAGTCTCAATGTGTGAGTTGAGGAGGCTTGATGTTGAAATTGATGTATTTTGATTGATTTCAAAGGAAAGGGATGAAAATGTCATGTTTTGATTGATTTTGAAAAGAGTTGGAAATGGCTTGTTTTGAAAATGGCACTTTGTGGTTTTTATGAAAAACATGGATTTTGGGCATACTTTGGACTACGGATCTCTGTTTTGTACCAAATCTTTTTAGAAATGAAATTGGATCCGGGATGTCCATGCCGTTCGAAGAACGGGTGAAAAACGATTTAAAATGAGGAAGTTATGTCTGTCGGAAGATTGGGGTTGAACCTGTGAATTTTGCAGCTTTTAACTTAGAAAAATTTTTAGCAGAATGACCCTCCACGCGTAGGCACACTTGGCGCGTACGCGTCATTTTTCAAGAAGGCACCATCCACGCGTGCGCGTGGTGTGCCGCGCCGTTCTTCCCGAAAATGCCATCCACGCGTGTGCGTGATGTGCGCGGGCGCGCCGATTGTGCTGCACCCAATGCCCAGCCATTTTCCAGAGAGTTATGCCAGGACTGTGCCAGTGTTGTGCCTGGGGCACGAGGACGCCCACGCGTACGCGTGGTTGACGCGTACGCGTCGATTGGCAAATTTTTAATCCACGCGTTAGCGTGCATGACGCTTGCGCGTCGATGAAGTTTTTGAGGCCATCCACGCGTGCGCGTAGAGTGCGCGTATGCGCGGACCTGTTTTCATCCCAAAGTTGATTTTTGAGTTTTAAAAGCCAAATTTCATACTTCTAAGCCTCCGATCTCACCACTTATATCTTAAAACATTATGATATGCCTAGCTATGAGAGAAGGAGCTAGTGGAGGTGGTAACTTGCGAGTGAGGCAAGGGAAAATGAATAATCAATGAGGATCATTGATGATTATGTGAGATGTGGAGGATGGTGGTGGAAGTGCTTGTTATGCCATTGGCCGAAGGGCCGTAATTGTTTATAAATTGGCTGGTTCTGGACTGAACCGTGAGCCGGATGGCTGATATGGATGTTGATCCATGGATGAGAATTCATGCATGTTTATGCTGAATTATTGATAATTGTGATTTGCACTTCCACTATCTGAGATACGAGTTTCCCTGGGTAGTAGCAGTGGCTAGCCACCACGTGCTCCAGGTTGAGACTCGAAGCTCTTTTGACCCTATGTCATAAGTGTGGCCGGGCACTGTGAAAGACCCGGATGAGCTCGCCCCCGTAAATATTCACCAGTGAGGGTGATGGATATAGATCATGATTATGATCAAGTTTATGATGAGTATAACTCGAGTTGGGGATGCGTGACAGAGGGACAGTCCAATGGTTAACTGCCAGGACTTGTCGGGTTGGCTCTATAACCGACAGATGATATCATCGGCCACTAGGGACAGGCATTCATCATATGCATATTATGTGAATTGTTTGAGATTGCCTATTTGACTGCATATTACTTGCTATTTGTCTAAATGCCCTACTTGTTCCTAATTGTATATTTCTTGTTGATATAACTGTGTTTGCTACTTTATACTCCTGCTGGTGGTTGGGAGGTCTGAAGGAATTGGAAAGGGAAGTATTAGTTAGACTGAAGTATCTTTAGTCAGATGCCCTTTTATGGTTTAGCTTGTTTATAAGCTTTGATATTACCTGGAGGAAGTTCTAGGATTGCCTTCGGCTTTCCTCCATTATTATGTATTATATATGTGGAAGCTGTTACCATGCTGGGGACCTCTGGTTCTCACCCATGCGGATTTTGTGGTTTTCAGATGCAGGACGTGATGTTTCCCGCTGATGCATGCTGGAGACTTCTATATTGCGAATATCCTTTGTTCTCGGGGCTATGTTTTGGTTTATATGTTTTGTTTAGATACTTTTATCTCCATTAAATAATACAAACTGTGATGACTCCTCTTATGGGAGATTTTGGAGAATAGGTTTTATGTATTTGTGTCCCTTTGGGTTTCCTTTGGGGTTTTCCTTATTTTTATCATATGTATATATTGCTATGCTCGGACCGGTTATCTTCGCAGCCGGATCTTGAGTCTTGATATTCCTGTTTTTGACACTCCTTTGTATATATATAATCACGCGTTGGTTATCCTTGTTAGTTACGTTATCGATCGGAGTGTTGCGCTTTCGAGTTGCGATTTTTGTTTACCCCTTTTTCTACAAAGGCTCCTAGTTATAATCAATTATTCATACTACTATACATACTAACTTTTATTTTAGAGGTCGTAATACCTTGCCATCTTTGAATTATGACTTAAGCATAAGACTCTGTATGGTAGGGTGTTACACATGGTTTTCCGCTTAAGGTTGTGATGTGCTAATATCAAGAACAATGGGGTAGTTAAAGCTCAAAAGGGGTTAACAAAGGTAGATGCAAGGGTAGGTCTATATGGGTGAGTGAGTTTAATTCAGAAATGGCCTCAATCATGCTAAATGCATTCAAAACATCAAACATTGGACATAAAGAATCAAGCGAAACTAAGATCACAATCATAGAAGGAGCATAGCACATAATGAACAAAAATAGTTGTTAAAATATGTAACCACTCTTTAAAGCTCAAAACTCACAAGGTATTTGTTCTTTCCTCTTCTATGTTCCATAAAAATTATTCAAGAAAGTTTAAAAACAATTTTCCAAATCAATTTAATAGAGTTCTCTTGAAGCAAACAAAAAAGGTAACATGAACAATTAGGATAAAAAATGAACTAGGTAATTAGGCATATACTATTCACATCGTCCAATCACAATCAATATCTATACTATTTACCAAGTAATATAAAATGCACTATATCTATATATATTAAAACGAAAGTGCATAAGTCAAAGAACTAAAATATCTACAAAAAGAATAATAAAACTCAAAATAAACTAAATGACAAGTGTTAAGCAGAGAATGTTTACACCCAAAAAATAGTAGATACTCCCCCACACTTAAATCATGCACGGTCCTCTGTGCCAAGAATCGGACTGAGGGTGGTCAACTGTGAGATGCTCCATCGTCTGATGGTGGTGGGTGCTGATGACGCTGATAAACAATCATGGCTCGGGAGGACTCTGCGGTGGTCTCAACTGTCGGCTCCTCAACTGCCTGGTCAGCTGGCTCTACTGCTGTCTCAGCTCTCGACTCAGCTACAGCGGGTGCCTCCTCAACTCTCTGAACTACTGCCTCCTCAACCATGGACTCCTCCGCTCTCTGGTCAGGGGGCTCGACTACCTGGCCAGCATCAGCTGCTGGCTCCTCCGGTGTCAGCTCGGTCTTGGGCTCAGGCTCTGGTGTATTCGGAGGAGGTGGCCCAGGGTCTCTACCCTCAAACTTTGACATTATCCAGTGGAAGCGGCGAGCGTTATGGCGCTCGTAGCGGTGGAGGGTCTGAAGGATCTCCCGACCCTGCTCATAAGGCGTCTGAGGTCGGGGTGTGGGTACAGGAGGTGCAGGAGGTGCTGATGGCTTTGCTGATGATGGTGGCTTAGTCGTCTTCCTCTTCTTCTGTGGCGGCAATCCCTCATACTCGCTGTACAGTTACAATGACTGCTTGCTGATGAAGGACAGACGTCCTATCTGTTGGGCGTCTCTCTACTCCAGAATAGGTGGCTAATCTGGTGATCATCGATGGGAAGGAAATGTTGTATTTCTGTTGTTGTTTAACCTTCCACATTGAATCTCTGATAAGGGGAAGAACAAAGATTCTCTTCCCCTCCAGAATGGCCCATAGTAGAACAGCCACACGGACACGATTATGAGTGGCGTGCGTGCTCGGTAGGATGTAGTCAGCGATGATCTGCTGCCAGATCCTCACCTCAGGATGAACGTCGGAGCACGCAATGCTAAGCGAGACCGTATTCCGTCCTCTACTGTACTCCCATCTGGCCTCAGGCAGGCCAATCTTCTTCAAGACCATGTCCAATGAAAGCTTGCCGGATGTCAAGTCCTTCACTATATGAGGATAAGCATCCCTAGCCGGAGGAATATGCAGGATCTGTAAAAGGGCCTCCAAAGGCTTGACACCTCTCAGAAAAACAGTCGGGGCATCCCTCTTAAGCAGATTTCCGTAGAATTCTTTGACCTGGTGTTCATTGATTTCCACCGATCGAATCCTATGAACTTCCATTGTAAAAATTGAGTCCATCAAGAATTTGGTCCGCATATTTTTCTGGTAAGTTCAGCTTTCTTTCATACTGAAAGGCTCACTTTTCCAATTTCTTGTACTGTTCCTCGACCGTTTCATTTATGAATGTGTCCAGTTGAGTACTCGGACGCGTAGGAGGAGGACGAGTCAAAGGATTGGCTTTCTCCTTCCCTTTGCGAGTCATCTTGAAAAAGACAAAAACAGAATACAACTCAGGAGAAACAGATAAAATTCACAAAAAGAAGGGAAAATAGTCAAGCAATGCATATTAAAGCCACAAAGGTAAACACACACTCAATTAAGGGAAAACATATTCAAAACAGTCAAATGCTCAAAAAGAAATGAATTTTTCCCACAGTCAAGCAACCTAAGTACATAAAAGTGAATGAATAACAATTGTAGGACATATATGACTTAGGTGTATAACGAAAGTGAATTGAATTGAGAGGAATTGATTATTGCAATTTTGCATTTGAAATTGGAAGACTTAGCAAAAAGGTGGCAAAAGCAATAATCAAGGTAATAGTGGGAGCGTGCACTTATTCATGTTGAGAAGATAAGAAATGGTCACATATACATAACCTCCTCTCCAAAGCAATACTTGAATGAAAAACAGATTATATTGCTCAAAAACATACAGGAACAAGTGGCTATGTATGTGGTTATCCATTATTAACAGCTTCATGAATAGGCAACAGCATCAATTTACTAAACAAAATTTAGGTTATGCACTTAGAATGTACCAACTGGAATGACCACAGCTGTAAATTTCAATCCAATTTGGTCGTACAAGCAAAATCAGCAATTAAGTACATAACTGGCAAGTTACCCGTTAAAGAATGATATGCACAGCAAAAATTGACACCAAACAACAATAATCACAGTGGTAAAGTCAAGTTCAGTTTGATGTTCAAGCTAAATGAATAAGGTGCATAAACAAGTTCAAGCTCAAGAAGCATCCAAAACTAACATTAAATTGTACATGTATAAATAACAATGCATAATGGGAAGAAAATTCAAAACCTACGCTGATCAGACACAGAAATTGAATAAAAAAATCCATTCAGGCATTACATCAAGCATGTTATGTGCATCAGTGAGAAATAGCATTCACAGTTCAATCACAACAGTAAAGCAACCCAGAAAATTCAAACAATCAGCCAACATCAAGCATTCAATCCAGAAAACACAAGTCATCTAACCTATAGCCTCCTAATTACTAAAACAAAATTAAAAACAGAATCGAGAAGCAAGTAAAATAAAGCAGTAAGAAATGGAACAGGGGCAGGGAAGGAATTGGAACCTGTAATGCAGAAGATGGAGGAAGAAGAATGTAGGCGAGACGGGGGGTTTTGTAGCGGCACATAAGCTCACTGCCGCTGGTTCTCGCCGGAGTAGGTGGCGCAAACAGAGACTGGGTGCGGGAAGGGTTGTTGTCGGAGAGACAGGGTGTAGCGCGGTACAGAGAAGAAAAAAGGGGAAATGTAGAAGAGGGAAGAAAAAGAAAGGAAGAGGGGGCGACGGTGGTCGCTGGTGGTGGTGTGGTCGGACGGAGGTGGTGGTTGGTGGTCGTCTGGGTGGTTGGGCTGAGGATTGGGGTAGGGTGGCGTTCAGAGAAGAGGAGAAGAAGGAAGGGTTGGGGTGCGTGTGGAAACTAAAGCGCGAGTGTCCTTTTTTCGAATTAACGCTCTAAAAGGACCTCGTGCGTATGCACAAGGTCGTGTGCGGACGCACAACTAAGGGAAATGAGGGCTATGTGCGCGCACAGAAGCGTGCGGGTGCTACGGGCAGAATGAGTATCGCGAGTTGTGCGGACGCACAAGAGTTGTGCACGCACACAGAAGAGAAAAGAGGGGGTGCGTTCACACGCACAAGGGGTGCGTGCGCCGCGGACAGAAGGGTTGTCACAAGCTGTGCGTGCGCTGAGGGATGTGTGCATGCATAGGTGGTTTTTTTCTTCTTTTTTTTTGTTTTTGAAAGAGGGATGGAGTGTGCGTGCACACGTAAGATGTTCATTAGACAATTCAATAATTAGGAAACATGACATACTTTCAGCCATTCAAACCTACAATCTTAAATTCACTAAACTAGAATCAATAATCAGACACTTTCAGCAATTCAATAATAAGAAAAAATATAGAACACTTATAGTGATAGTTATCCCGTGCTGCCATCAGTCCAAATCATCAACCATACAATGGGAGGTGGTAGAGAGGCATTAGCTGCCTCACTTCCATGAGAGGACTCCAGTGCTACGGCTTCCGTCACTGGAGGTGGCGTTGCTGTAGATAGAGGGACACAATTGCGGTTAGGGACCATGATGAACGGTTGGTCTATTAAATCCGTAACCTATGATGTCACGGAGGTAGTCAGAGTAGAGGGAAAGGATCCAAAATTTCTAAGGGTACAAGAAGAAACCCTCTCTCTACCACGGCCACGAGCACATCCACGACCGGCAGCTTGATCCGCTGAACCTCCACCTGTCATCATGTCTGCAAATAGCACAAATCAACAATAATCAATACAATGATCAGCAATAATCAGAAATTCAGAATAACAAATCAACCTTATAAATTATAATAACTAGTTCAGAATAAATCAACAATAATCAAAACATGTTTTAATCAGAATCGAAATAAATCAGAACTAAATAAGAAACAGAAATCAGAACATGTTCTAATTAAAATTAAAACTAAATAAGTTCAGCAATCTAAATTCAGAATTTTAGAAAATCCAAAGTCTAAAACAAGTTCAGTACCCCCTAATTTCATAACTAAATAAGGAATATAAATCAGAACCAATTAATTTCAACTTGAAATTTATTCCTAAGATAACCCAAAACCAATTAAACATACATAGTTGACCTAATAGGGTTAAAAATGACCAACTTAATTAACCTTATACTATTAAATAAATGCCTCAATTATTCAAAAGTTTTGGTAAATTAAAAAAAATCAAATTCCATTATTAATGCATAATAACAATCAAAACATGCAAACGAGCATTAATTTTCAAGAATTAGACCAAAAATTACATTAAAAGCTCTGAGACATATTGACGAACACTTGGCATGCACAAACATTAAACATGCAAAATTAAGAGCATTTAGCAATTGACAGCCCCAATTTCAAATCAACGATCAACACCATCAACAAATAATTCAAAACCGGCAACAACTAAGCATAATCCAAATATTTTTTTGTAATTTAGAACCTAATAACCTAATCTAACCTATCCTAACCACTTAAAATTCACTAATAGAAAATTCATTCTAACTAAGTACTAAAAATCATATTAATGAAACTATAATTA
The DNA here is from genome assembly GCF_000817695.3 of Arachis duranensis. NCBI lineage: Eukaryota > Viridiplantae > Streptophyta > Magnoliopsida > Fabales > Fabaceae > Arachis > Arachis duranensis. Next base: position 70,732,978 of record NC_029778.3, on the reverse strand, counting down.
ACAGAAACAAAAATTAAAAACAAAGTAATAACCTGGGTTGCTAAAACGGAATGGAACGAAGAAGATGAAAGGAGTTGCAACGGCACTATGATGTTGTCGGTGCGAGAAACAGCAAACAAATGATCATCGGACTTGGAGCTAGCTGAAACGAGATAGGAACAGGGGCTCTGTGACAGAGGTTGAGCTAAAGTGGGTTAGAGACAGAAGGGAAGAAAGAGAAGGGAGAGATGGCAATTTAGGGTGGCGGCGACGACAGAGAAGGTGAGAGGGTTAGAGAGAGAAAGGGTAGAGGAGTAGAGGGGTAGAGAGAAAGAGGGTGGTGGGAAGAAGGTTCGCAATTTGAATTTATCGTCTAAGTTACTGTTAGATTTACTTTCGAAAAAATCTGATGGTAAACCATTGCGGGTCACCAAAACGCTGTGTTTCTCTACGTGGGTTTATTGTCGAATTTTTTCAACGGTAAATCCGACCCTAAAGGACGCGCTAATTTATTTTTTGTTTCCCTCCAAATATTACCGGCAAATTTACTGTCAAAAGCGTAAATCCTCTGGTAATTACTTAACTTTACGAATTCAACACCGTTACCCTCGGTAAATCCGACGATAACTTCGCCGCTACTTTGCGACGGTACTTAGAATTTTTCTTGTAGTGATTATCGGCGAATTTACTATCAAAAAATGAAATCCGACGGTAATTTTTTCACTCAATGAATTTATTGCCAAATCCGCCAATAAATCTGCTGGTAAATCCAACATTATTCAACGTTTTCCTTGTAGTGATTGACTACCCTCCTTTCAACATTTAGATACTAACAAATTAATATTTTTAATGCTTCAAACAAAATGGTTTCGGGAATACTTAAGAAAATTGAAATTTTGCATCTAAAGATTATATTTCTATCATCACAATTTATAGCAGATTCAATAAAATATATTAACGCATTAATACTTGTAAAATCCATTTTTTCAGTTTTTTTTTGTAAAAATTTTTTTTTATAGTGATCAAGAGCTGAAACCACAAAAAAATAAAAATAAAGGGAGACAGGAGAACATACTAAAGAGAAAAGAGAAAGAAACACAAATTTAACAAGATGAAAAAATGAAGTGAAAAAATTAAAGTGCACACATGTATAAAAGTTGATCTACCACCTGTGATACCAAATTACCAATGATTGATAATTCAATCTAAGATGTTACATTACAAAAGGAAAGTCCATTAAGATACATACATATAGGTTAGGTATTAATTCACAAGCTTTACTAACAACAATTATTTAATATATTTTTGTTATGAACAGAACACTGTAAATTGGGATAAAATAAAACACTACATCCTTCATGTCATGTTCCATGGATAAATGAATTGAAGTGAAATGCTAAATATTGTATGTCAATTGTCAAGTTCTTTATTTGCATTAAACTTAGCACGCTTTTCAACCATCACATTGGTTTAATAATTTTTAAAATTCTTCATTGCTGTTAACAATTTTTTTTCTTTTATTTTGGTAAATCGTAATTTTTACTAGTATTTTTAACAATATAAAATAAAGAAGTAAAAACTAACTAATCAATGAAATTAATATCATAAAAATTAAGCTCATTAAAATACTAAGAAATGCCTAATCAAACAAAAAAAATTCAAAAAATTTAAAATTATAAAAATAACGTAACTTTGTAAAAATAAAATACAAAAACATTAGAAAATAAATAGTTAAATTATACAGTTGGTCTCTACACTTTTAATGAAATTATAAATTAGTCCCTACACTTTAAAAGTTTGTAATTGAGTCCCTAAAGAGAATTAAAATTTGCAATTTAGTCTCCATCGTTCAAAAAATATTTGATTTAACAGAATATTCTCAGTATATTCTCTATTTTAACAGAATATTCTTAATATATTCTGAGAATATTCTGTTAAATCAATACTTTTTGACCTACGGAGACTAAATTGCAAATTTTAATTCTCTTTAGGAACTCAATTATAAACTTTTAAAATGTAGGAATCAATTTATAATTTCACTAAAAATGTAGGAACTAACTGTGTAATTTAACCAAATAAATTTATAATTGACCACAAACAAACAATAAAAAAGAAAACTTTAAAGTTATCTTGAATTAATCAACATTCTTAAGGATTTGCCTTATAAATCAAACTTAAATTAATTTAACAATATATGTATACATCTTAAAAATTAATAATGAAATATAGTAAATTATGGCGGTTTGAAGAATCTTTCTCAAAAAGTGATAAAAATTAGGGAGGAATTTAAAATTTATAAAGAAAAAATTAAGATCTGGAAGGAAAATTAAGATTTAGAGAGACGAGAAAGATTTGGAAGAAAAATTAAAATTAAGAATATAAATTATAATTATTAATTATGATAAAGGATTTTTTTAGTAAAAACGATATCTAAACACTACTTTTGCTTCTATTTTTTTAAAAGCAATGTGTCGTTGAATTTTTGAAAAAATAAATTATTTATTTTTTTAATTAAAATATTTTTTTAAAAAGTGATATCTAAACATGTTTAAATTTTAAACAATTATTTTTTTAAGAACTTTTTAAAAAAAATTACCAATCTAAAACTAGTACTTATTCTTTTAATGGTGATTTCTTCAAAAAAAATTATACCAATTGCATTTTTAAATAAGAAAAGTTCAAGGGTCAATAAAAATTTATTATTTTTAATTAATATTTTTAGTTATTAATTAAATTTTTTTATTCTAATCATCTAACTACATATTTTTAATCTATATTTTTAAACATTATTTAACTAACTATCTGCCAAAAATAATAAATGCTGTTTGTATTTTAGTATTTCTTTTAATTTTAGTGTCACCCGTCGTCAGTGATAGCGTATTATTACCTACTAGGGGGCCAGCCAGCTAACTTTAATTTGAAACTTGTGGCTTGATAATAAGCACATGGAGAAAATGATACAAGTACTTGGCTTAATAATAAGCACGTGTAGAAAATGATACAAGTAGCATGTGGCTGCTAAGAACTCCTCAGTTAGTAATCATCAGCTATATAAACCTATGATGCCAATTAATTAAGGAGGAAAAGATATCCAAGAAGCTAACCTAAGATCCCACCAATAAAAAAATCGTCATTTACATAAATCAGTTCCCCACTCTCTAGTTCTAGCTAATGGATCATCTGCCAATACTAATGGCTACAAATTCAATCCCAGCTAGATTCTCTACCGTGATTCTTTCTCAGGGTCTGGAATTCAAGACTTTCAAAAATGTCCCTTTTCCAACTCAATGCAATGCATTGAATAAAATTTCTAATCATAATCAAACAACACCTCGTCGATCTGCCAATTTCAAACCTTCTATTTGGCATTATGATTACATCCAGTCTTTGAACAGTAAATACAAGGTATGCTTATATATATATATTATTAATTTTTGTAAGAGAAAAATTGTTATGGTCCAAATTAAGAAATTTGAAATGTATAGTTTATTTTTCTATGCAATACTTGACAAGTTAGTGTTTTTTTACTTAAATATTAATCACTTGCTACTTTACTATATTTTGATTATTTTCTAGCAGCAAGACATACAGCAATGACCAAAAAAGAAGATTTACATAAACTAAAATAATAATTTATGGACCGTAGTAGTCCAGTCCATTTATATATTTGACTTTATCCATATAAGTGATTTGGTTCTTACAAATTCTCTTTTTCGAAAGTTTAAACTTTTGGGCACGTTTGGGCAGTGAAACACAAATACTTATGATTAACACAAAATAATTAAAGCATAGTAAAACTTTAATACTGCAGCAAGGGACATACACAGAGCCAAGCCAAGCACTGAGGGAAGAAGTAAGAATGATGCTTTGCAAAGTGGAAAATCATGTTTATCAACTTGATCTTATTGATGTGTTGCAAAGGCTTGGGGTGGCTTATCATTTCAAGAATGAAATAAGGAACTTGTTAGATAATATATATGACATGGTTGACTCCAAGAAGAAGAAGGATTTTCATGCCACGGCTTTGGAGTATAGGCTCTTAAGGCAACATGGTTATGATATATCATCAGGTTTATTTCTTTTTTTTTTTATTGTATGATTATTTATTTGTTTATTTTTATTCTTATGCTATTTCGAACATTAAGTTAATACACATCCTTTATCTTTGATTACAGTACATAAAACATATGTCATGTATGACTAATAATTACTGTAAATTGTGGTGGTGTTGTTGCAGATGTTTTTTTTAACTTTCTAGATGAAAGAGATCATTTTAAGATATCCGAATCAGTTGATATTGAAGGAATATTGTCACTATATGAAGCCTCATTTTATTCATTGGAGGGTGAAAGTATATTGGATGAAGCAAGAGATTTCACTTTGAAAATTCTTGAAAAATATTCATTCAGAAATAAGAGTGAAGGGAACTACTTATCACTCCTAATTGATCATTCTTTGGAGATTCCATTGCATTGGAGGGCACCAAGATGGGAGACAGAATGGTTCATTCATGCTTATGAAACAAGAAAAACAATGAATCCCTCTTTACTTGAGTTTGCTAAATTGGATTTCAACATTCTTCAAACCATCCACCAAGATGAACTCAAGAATACATCAAGGTAATGACAACCATTATTAATTATATTCGTACATGCATAACTTTGTTCCAAATTTTGACTTAATTATGTGTCTCTTATATGATACCATATATGTGGTTTTCATATATGCGACTTTCTTAATTCATTGTAAAACCTCGATGATTTCTTTTAAAAATAGCAATGAATATATATGATGAAATATATTTTTTAAGGAATTGCATCAAATTTCTCAAGATCTTCGTCATAGAAAACAAACACATCAAGAGTAGTATCTTTTTGCAATTGATTAAATTCTTAATAAAAGGGGGTTCATTTAATTTCTTTATTAAGATGGTGGAGAAAAATTGGCCTTCCAGAACAGTTGAACTTTGCAAGGGATAGATTGGTAGAGAGCTACTTTTGGGGTATGGGAATGAGCTTTGAGCCAGATCTTGAGTTTTCTAGAACAACTCTAGCAAAGGTCACTTCCTTAGCAACCATAATTGATGATCTTTATGATGTTTATGGAACTCTAGAAGAATTAGAGCTTTTCACGGAAGCAATTGACAGGTTAGTAATTCATACTCACTACTGATATTAAATTTCTTTGCCTACACCACATTTGAAATTTCGCCACGTATAATAAATAAAAAATAAAATAAAATATATTTGTTGTCCTTAAAATTTGTTAAAAATTTTAAAAATATTTTAAATTTTATTTTGTTTTAATTTTATTTTAAAGATTTTTGACTTTCATCAAATTTATTTTTAACAACTAATTTTTCAAAAAAAATTATAACCAATTCAAAAATAACTTCATAAGAACAACCTTTAATACAAACAAATCAAATATATTTATTATGCATTATTATTAAATTAGTCTTATTTTTTATATTTTAGTTGTTAAGGATATATTTGATATAAATTGAAAATATTTGGAACAAAATTAAAATAATATTAAACTTAGAGGTATTTTTGAAATTTTTGATAAATTTTACAAACAAAAAATATACTTTATCCAAAAAAAAATATAAAGTACTAATTTAGTTCTTAATATTTGAATTAAGTTTTAGTTTTAATTTCAACATTTGAAAATTATAATTATAGTGCTGAATATATTGATTTGAGAGAAAGTATGATGGAATAATAAGAAAAAAAATATAATAATAAAAATAACACTATTCTTGAAAGGAAAAAATTAATTTTAGATCGAAAAATAAAATAGGACAAAATAAAATGTTTAGGATAAAAATATAATTTTCCAGACGTTAAAATAAAAAAAAAATTTAGCTTAAACATTTAAAAAGTACTTTAACCAACAAAAAAATTTAAAATAATTTTAATACTTTTATTGTTGACTGTAGATGGGATCTAAATACCATTGATAATCTTCCGGACTACTTGAAAATATGCTTCTATGCTATCCATGATTTCGTCGATGAATTAGCTTTTGAGTTCTTGAAAATTAACGGCGACAATATCACTCCATGTCTAAAGAAAGTGGTAAGAAATTGTTTAGTTTTTACTATATTTTTAATAATCGTAATTTTTCATTGTACGATATGAATTTTAAAATGCATACAATATTCTAACTTTTTTCTCAAGAATCGTATTATATGATGAACTTATCTTGTTGGTAAAAATTTCAGTGGTCAGATCTTTGTAAAGCATATTTTACCGAGGCAAAATGGTATTACAGTGGATATAAGCCAAGTCTTGAAGAGTACGTTGAAAATGCATGGATATCCATTGCCATTCCTCTTATGCTTACTCATTCTTATTTTGCAACTCCATATTCATTCCAAAAAAATGAATTGGGTTACTTAGAAGAATACTGTGACATAATTCGATTTTCGGCAACGATTACACGTCTCATTAATGATCTTAGAACACATAAGGTACCTTTCAAATTTTCCTTTGTGTTGTTTCTAAAATTAAATTCTCTTATATACGTTCAACATTTATCTCACTTTTATTATTATTTCTTTTTAATTTATCATTTTTAGCGGGAGAATGAATTTGGTGATGTTCCGAAATCGATTCAATGCTACATGAATGAAAATGGAGCTTCTGAGACTAATGCTCAAGAGCATATCAAATCAATGTTAAACACAACATGGAAGAAGATGAATAAGGAAGCTCATAATTCTTCTTTGCCTCCAATTTTTATTGAAATTGCAGTGAACCTTGCAAGAATGTCAATGTGCATGTATCATGATAGAGATGGACATACCATTCAAGATCCTCAAATCAAGAATCGTATATCATCCTTAATCTTTCATCCCATTACTGATACAAAGATCAGAGGTGTTACAATTAATTAAGATCAATGCTAAGAGCTAGCAACATTTGTGATTGGTAGCCATCAACTAGCCATTAATGATGATTTGATGGTGTGAGATTGGTATAAGATTTCATCCAATAGCTCACCTTTCTCTGCTGGTTACATGCTGGCTAAAATGTAATAAAATTGCTGGCCCTAGACTTTTCTATTAATTAATTACAAATAACCATAAGATAATGTTCCTTATTATTGAAGGACTTGAACTCTTTGGACTTATTAGGAGATGTTTTCCTTGTCGAAAAAATTATAAGTAGATGTCAATAACTTAAATTTATTGTAATTTTAAAAAATGATTAAATCATTATCGTTAAAGAGATATCTGCCTTCATATAGAAATATTATTGGGTTAATTGATGATACTCTCTCCGGATATGCATATATAACATTACCCATAATAAAAATAGTTCAAGACTAGACCGATTACCAAGGACAAAAGCAAGCGGCATAGAAAGTTAGGTTAGATTGCACAAGAATTCAAGAATACAAGCGCTTTCTTGATTCTAACTTCTTGGCCAATAACACGAGTGATATTGGAAAAAAAAAAAGGCCCTCCATGCTCCATGCTCATAATAAGAGCCAAGGAGGAAAAAAAATTAATTTTTTGTTGACATTTTAAGTCTCAGATCGAATTTCGGAGTGATTTGGAGCGACACAATTTCGGTGTCAATTTAATTGGAAGATGATAAACTTAGTGAGCAATCAAGTATCCAAAACCTAAGCATTTTATCCAAAGCTAACTATTGGTCTCACTATTGCATCCCATATTTAATACATAATTTTTCTTTGAATACGACAACACATTATATACATAGACATGTATTTATGACTTTCTTTTTAAGGGTGGATGTGTGCAAATGCCCCCACTCCTTAATGAGTAATAAAGACCATCCGGGCCATCGCCCATGTTCTATTGCAGGACATCCCAGAGCAGTAAATATCTGCTTCTTGAAGTGCAAATAAACATTCTCAAAGGAAACATAATACTTTAAAAAGGAAAGGCAAAATGTACCTATAGTAAGGAAAATAACATACATCATGAATAATAATAGTTGACTGATACTTAAAATTGACTAAATTAAAAGTATTGCACTCTTTATTACATAGGCAGATTTACATATATTTGTAATTATATATTTTTCAAAACTTGAGTTTTTGAAATTATTGTGATATCCAATAATTTAAACTTACACGTTAATTTTAAATATACTTTTTTTTAACATAGTTATAGTCTATAATCAATAATATCGATTATAACAAAATTAATATAAAAATGTATTGTATTCTGATCTTTATTTTTTTCTTGAAGTGCATTAGTAATCACCCTAAAGATCAGTTATTACTAAAATAGTCAATGTTTTCACTATATATATAACAATCAAATATTGCAAGGCAAAATATTTTTTTTTACAATTGTAAATTAAACTTTAATGAACACAAAAATCATCCATTAGCTCTATTACTTTTATACATTTATTTGTATTTTGATTATACATGTTGATGTAAATCTAGTTTGATTATATTATTTATGAAATTTGATTATAACTGTAAATTAAGTTTGATTATATTACTTATAAATTTCAATTATAAATGTAAATATTTATAATTAATTTGTAGTTAATTTTTTTTATCATATATTCATATCATATGATTATAAAAGATATATGTTTTATTTATTTTATTTTTTAACGGATTTTTCTTAAAATTGGCTCTATTAACTCTATTTAAATTTTGAATAATGATAAAAAAACAATAGCAAAAAGTTATTTTATTTAACATAATATTAATAATTTCATATATATAATATTTATAAATTAAAAAATACAAAATAAGAAATAAATACATTATTAAATAAACCTCAGAAAAAAAAATTATGACTTCCTAGAACTTCCAATAATGGCTCCCAAACATTTTTTTTTCTAAATTTTAGTGTCACCCACGGTCACTGATAGCGTATTATTAGTGGATCATAAATCAGTTACATAAATCAGTTACATAAATCACTTTCCCACTCTCTAGTTCTAGCTAATTAATGGATCATCAACCAATACTAATGGCTACGAATTCAATCCCCGCTAGATTCTCTACAGTGATTCTTCCTCAGGGTCTGGAAATCAAGACCTTCAAAAGTGTCTCTTTTCCAACTCAATGCAATGCATTGAATAAAATTTCTAATCATAATCAAACAACACCTCGTCGATCTGCCAATTTCAAACCTTCTATTTGGCATTATTATGATTACATCCGGTCTTTGAACAGCAAATATATGGTATCCTTTTTTAGGTGGATACTATAATAAAAATTTTATAATTATCTTCGTATGAAAATATTTTTTTATTATTGGATAAAAGATTATATAATTAAATTTTGATATTTATAAAAATTTTGTCTTTGTTTAAAATGTAGCTAAATAAATAAGTCACATGTTTATTAACTTTTGTAAGAAAAAATGAAAATTGTATGGTCCGAATTATGAAATTTTGAAATGTTTTTTGTTTTCTGTACAGCACTTGACAAGTTATTTTTTTTAACTTAAATATTAATTACTTGCTACTTTACTATATCTTGATTGTTTTCTATCAGCACAGACAGCAATGACCAAAAAACGAGAAATAAGGAAAAACTAAAAGAATAATTTATAGAAAGTAGGTCCAATCTATTTATATATGTGACTTATCCATGAAAGTGATTAGGTTGTTGCAAATGATCTCATTACAAAAAAAAATTACTCATTCAGTTATACTTAAAAAATTTAGCTAATTAAAAATGAAAAAAAATGATGTTTTAAATAAAAATTATATTTTTTTTTTTTTGTTTTGGAGACATTTAGTAGAAATACTTATTTGGCTGTTGTTTATTTTCAAAGATTATATTTTTCTGTATCAAAAATTACGCTTTTAACATTTAAAATATATAAGATGTATTTTTTAAGTGATGCGTTTAAAGATTAAAGGCTATGTTTTTCATTACTCATACTTATCAGAATAAGCTGTACTTATCTTTACTACTACATCACCTTTAAAACGTAATCACATTATATACTATAACTACTTTATATAAATAGCTTTATGTTTCTTAAATTTTTTTATTATATATATAATATTTTATAATTTTTCATACAACTTAATATTTAGTAATATGATTATGTATATAATCTTACATTTTTAATTAAACTTTGGGGCATGTTCGGGCACAAGCTAGGAAACACAACTATTTGATGTTTAACACAGGATAATTAAAGCATAGTAAAATTTTAATATTGCAGATCATGTTGATCAACTTGATCTTATTGATGTGTTGCGAAGGCTTGGGTGGTTTATCATTTCAATAATGAAATAAGGAACTTGTTAGACAACATATATGATACGGTTGACTCCAAGAAGAAGAAGGATTTACGTGTCACAGCTTTGGAGTTTAGGCTTAAGGCAACATGGTTATGATATATCATCAAGTTTACTTCTTTCACTATTAAAAAAAGCGTTTTTTCAACGTCAAAAAACGACAGTTATTATCGACGACTTATTGTCGATATTGTTAAAAAAAGTTAATTAAAAATAAAATATTAAAATCGACAGCCAGGTCGTCGATAATTTTAGGATGTATTAACCTTTATTCTACTATCATCACATTGTTAACGAATCAAGGGTTGAAAATACTTTTATTTTAAAATTGACCAACATGGCATCTATTTTATTAATTAAAATATCGACAATAATTACCATCGATAAATTTAAACAATCTAGATCGCTTTCTAAAATAAAATAAATGATGCAAATTTAATGTATACAATAGACGCTTAGGATGTTGATTTTTTTAAATTAAAATCAATAAATATGCTGTCGATTTTTATTACTAAAAGCCATACCCGCGTCCACTTCTCGCATCCAAAATTCAGAAACACAATTCCCTCGTTTTACCCCAAATTCTCCATTTCATCACTAACACGCATCATTCTCCGCTGCCGTCGTCGCTCTGCCCTTAAACCAAGAAAGCGGTGACCACAAGCAAACCATAAACTCTACCCCGTAGCCAGTGCCTCTGTTACACCCACTACTCTGACACCTTACTCAGTAGTCCGACGCGACAGCTAATCGCACGAGCAAGGATTTTCAGCGTGACAATGAACGCAAGGCGAGGTAGAACTCCAGCGAAATTCTGTACCATTTTCACTTTTTTCTATATCAAGGTTCTCTTACTTTAGATGCTAAATTTTGTAATTATTAGGATGAAATGAACAATAAACAATAATTAAATAAATATGGGTGTTAGTATTGTGGATTTTTTTATATTATAGTTGAAGAATTTTGGATGTGTGGTACATTTTTTGTTAGACCTTAAGATTACTCTCATTTTGGCTTGTCTCTCTAGCATTCTTCTTTGCTTGTTATCTTTGTTCATTTGCTGGTAGTGTGGCTAATACAATTTAAAAAGTCATGGATAATTTAATTGTATTCTGTTCTGGGTGGAAGTCCTAATGAGCCAATAGATTAGTTGGATGACTGCCACAGTTAAATGAGGCATAAAATTGAAAATGTCTTGATGAACTTTGTTTTAGGCACTTATAATATGTAATGTATGCTCAACTATTGTATTCTTATTATTATTAATTCGTTTGACATGCTTGTAGTCCTTAATCATTCTTGAGGTGTTGAGTTATAAATATTATTCCAAATTATTCTGCCTTGTTCTCTCTTATACTAATAATTCTCTTGATCATGTGACTTGTAGGTCTATGAACGATTTCAGTAGACTCTGTTGAGTTAAGAAATTAATTAAAATAATTAATGATGACAAACATTATGTTATTGAAAAAATTATCTAATTAATGCTGATTATTTTGGTATCATTTTGCAAGCCAAAAATCAATACAAGCAGCAGCCCAAATTGGATGAAAATAAGAATCATGTTGATGGGCTGACAATACAAACAAAGTCCAAAAAGAAACAAAGCTGAGAAATCAAAACGGGCAAAATGAATTGATTCAATCCGAACTCGATAGCAAGCAAGTCCCTCCCATTTGCTTTCATAAAAAACAACGTAAACTTTTTCCCTCTTAGTCAGAAGTCAGAGAAGTGAGAGAATTCCTAAACTATTCACCGAAAAAGAAAGAAAGAGAAGGTTAGGCAAGAAAGATTGATGTCAAATCAGCAAATCAAACCAAATCAAGCTAAGGCAAGGATCAAAGGTAACACATTTCCTATTGCATGCATATTGCTTTATTCTCCTCTTCCCAACTCTCTGCTAGTCCGAAATGGGATACATGGGAAAGATGATTTCTATTCTTCACTGCTGTGCATCTACGATTAAAAATTTATCTTGGGAACCAAGTAGTTTCTCAATGGTCAAGATCTGAGTTTACCATTGAAGAAGTATGTTTCTGCTGATATGTGGCTTTCGGTCAGCAAGAGAAGGTCAGAACCAAAGTTTCTATTTTGAGGATTAATGAAAAAAAGTGAGATGGTGGGTTGGTGAAGCACAAAGCTCGAGAGTTGACCTAGGAGACTGCAACTTAGCAATATGCAAGGAGATACAAAAGAAGTTGGTTCACCATTCAGAAGCCAAGGAGAGATAACCAGTGTATTGAGGTTTTGTTCTGAGAAGAGCTCTCTGAAGAAGTTCATCTAACTGGACAGTGTTTCCTAGTCAAAGGAGCATTCCGCCAGAATCAAGAACTGAATCAGAGGCTAGCAAATCTGGTTTATTACATAACAAATAGGCTGTTGAAGCATTAATCTCCTTCATATTTTATAGATTGTAATTTTCTTTTTAATGTTTATCTTTCTGTAATTTCTTATTTATTACAAAGGAAGATAGAAATGAAAAGAAAAAGAAAAAGGAATAATGAAAAAGAAAGCAAACAAAGTAGAAAGAAAAGAAAAAATTATAATAAAAAAAGAGAAAAGAGAAAAGAAAAAAAGAAATGTGGACAAAATGCCCGACGTAAGATTCAATAATAATCAATGCATATGTGTAGTGATTAAAAGTGAATGCATGAGTATGTGAAAAAGTGAGGAATGGGTAGCTAGACTAGTATATAATTGTATAGGATGTTATATAGGTTAGGTGGGAAGCTTTGGTTAATCAAATGATTCAATTTTTAGTCCACTTAGCCAAATATATGACCATACCTTGACCATAGTCCCATTACAACCAAAGGAAAGACCTCATGATATATGTATGCATGCATATAACAATTGTTAATTGTTAGAGGAAGAATAAATTTTGGAATAGTATGAAATAGGGGAGAATTGAGTGATTAACCCTATACACCGAGTGAATAGAGTGCAAACACTTCCGGTGAGGGTTCGAAGCTCAAATCATTGTTCTCGGCTCTCACGAGCGTTCTTCATGCAAGTTGGGCATATCTCGCTTTGATGATTAAAATTGGTATGGCATGCATTGCTTATCATCTTGCCCTATGTGATTATATATATCTTAGGAAGATTGATTTACTTTTGACCAAGTAGATAGTAGTATCCATCTTAGTTACATTCATGTAAGTAGATTGCATTTCATGAATCTCTTTTCCCTATGATTCTTTGGTCTTTTGCTCTCCCTTAGCATGAGGACATGCTATAGTTTAAGTGTGAGGAGGTTGATAAACCCCGTTTTTAGGATTTATCTTGTATAGATTTTGAGGGTTTTATCAATAATCTTTCACACTTATTCAAATAAAATGCATGGTTTTGTGTTCCTTTCCCAATTTTGCCTCATAGATGAAAACGTGCTTCTTTTGTATTAAATTCGATATATTTTAATCATTCTCTATTACCATTCAATACCGTGATCCGTGTGTTAAGTGATTTCAGAGCTTATAGGGCAAGGATGGCTCGGAGGAGAGGATGGAAGCATGCATTAAGGGAAGGAGCATGGAAATTTGAGCTTTGGAAACTCGAGCAGTGACGCGCACGCGCACATGGCGCGTACACATGGATGCGCGCCACCAGATCAGTGCGAAGGAGCCAAGCTAGGAGCCAGCGGCTTAGCCAGTACCTCATGGACGTGCCCGCGCACTTCACACCTGCGGGCGAATTGCTAAAACCCCAGGGACGCGTACGCATACTGTGCGCGTACGCGCCGATGGATGCACGTGATTTTTTTAGAAGAAAACATGACCAACGATTTCAGGCAGTTACCAACCCTGTTTTGGGGTAGAATTCTGGCGGGAGAAGCTTAAGTAGACCAACGATTGAAGGGCTTGGGATCCATTCACTCATTAGACACATTTTCTAGATATTTTCATTAGTTAGTTACATTTTTTAGAGAGAGAAGCTCCAACCTCTCTCTAGGATTTCACTTTCCATTGCAATTCTCCTTTGATTTCTTGGTGAGATCAATTGCCAATTTACTTTTGCTTTGATACAAGTTGTAGATCTACTCTTCTCATACTCTCAATTTGTGTTCTTTTGTTTCCTTCACTCTAGATCTATGAATGCTTTGTTATTTTTATTTGAATCAATGAATTGAGATATTTTCATGTTCATCCATTGTAATTGTTTGATTGTTTGATGATTGTTGTTGGAATTCAACTCCTTTCTCTCAATTTCATAATGTCTCCTATGAATACTCACCAAATGTTTGATGAAATGATAACCCTATCTATGGAGTAGAACTTTCTTACTTAGCTTAGGGGTTGAGTTATTGGAGATACTTGAGTAGTGGACATCAATAATTGATTGAAAATTGAGAATTGCTAATTGGCTTGGAGTGCACTAAAGCTAGACTTCCCGCGGGTTAGGCTAGGACTTGTGACTCAAGTTAGTTACTTTCACTTGACTTTCCTCCATCCTTAGGGGTTAACTAAGTGAAGCAACACTCAATTGCTATCATAATTGAAGGAACCTATAACGATGGAACTTCCAATGCTCACCCTTGGCCAAGACTTTTATATTGATTGGTTGTTGTTTACCTTTTTGCTAGCTACATTCTCATACCAACTCTCAAAAATCACAAAGGACTTCCTAATCAATAATGTGCATTCTAAGGCAATTCTTAGGGAGGAAGACTCAGGACTCATACTCTCGATTGTAGATTGTAGAATTATTTGATGCGAAATTTACGTGCTGGTTAGACTATACTCACGATTGAACTTATTATCATTTCTATACCAACATAAAAATTACGTTCATCACTCCTCTCTCCTTCCTTCCTTTCTTCCCTCTCCTCCTCTTCTCGCTTCTGCCTCCCTACCCACTCTCGGCCAACTGCCCAACCTCCACCCAGCGACCACCGTGACACCCCTTGTCGCCAGCGAACTCCACCCATAGCCACCACCATTTTCTACTTCCCCGGTCGCCCCTCTTCCTCCGTCTCGTGCCTGTAGCCCCTGCTCTGCGCGACATTTTCAGTGCCACCGCGAGCTAAGCCACCACCATCCCTGGGCGGCATTGCACTCCAACCTTAGTTGATTAATTCTGTTTATTAGGTTAGATAGAAATACATGCTGTTAGGTAGTTAGAATGTGGTTAGAAGATTCTAGGCCTGATAAATGCTCCGTTCTTGGTTATCCGACATATCTGAATGTAATTTGCTTTGCTGGATGATGTTGGTATGATGTTCTGTGCATTCTTGTCACTACTGTATTGATTTCTGACTCATATGGATTATGTCACTGCTGCCTTGATGATTTTACTTATGTCGTCTGATTAACACTACCGAAGCATATGCAATCCTTGCTTATAAACTGATGAGCGGATAATTTATACGCTTTTTGGCATTATTTTTATATAGTTTTTAGTAGGATTTAGATATTTTTTAGTATATTTTTATTAGTTTTTAAGTAAAATTCACATTTCTGGACTTTACAATGAGTTTGTGTGTTTTTTTGTGATTTCAGATATTTTCTGGCTGAAATTGAGGGACTTGAGCAAATATCTGATTCAGAGGCTGACCAAGGACTGCTGATGCTGTTGGATTCTGACCTTCCTACACTCGAAACAGAATTTTTGGAGCTACAGAAGTCCAAATGGCGCGCTCTCAATTGCGTTGGAAAGTAGACATCCATGGCTTTTCAGCAATATATAATAGTTCATACTTTGCCCGAGTTTAAATGACGCAAACTGGCGTTTAACGCCAGCTTTCTGCTTTATTCTGGCGTTAAACGTGAGAAACAAGTTACAAAGCAGAGTTAAACGCCAGAAACAAGTTACAAACTGGCGTTTAACTCCAACAAAGACCTCTACACGTGAAAGCTTCAATACTCAGTCCAAGCACACACCAAGTGGACCTGGAAGTAGACTTCTGCATCATTTACTTATTCTTGTAACCCTAGTAACTAGTTTAGTATAAATAGAACTTTTTACTATTGTACTAGGGGTCTTTTTCCCTGTTTTTGAATTCATATGTCATTTGGGGAGGCTGGCCATTCGGCCATGCCTAGACCTTGTTCTTATGTATTTTCAACGGTGGAGTTTATACACACCATAGATTAAGGTGTGGAGCTCTGCTGTTCCTCAAGTATTAATGCAATTACTACTATTTTCTATTTAATTCATGCTTATTCTTATTCTAAGATATTCACTCGCACTTCAACCTGATGAATGTGATGATCCGTGACACTCATCACTATTCTCACTTATGAACGCGTGCCTGACAAACACTTATGTTCTACCTGCGAAAGCTAGAGTGTGTATCTCTTGGATTCCTGGTCCACGACGCATGGTTGCCTCTCCTGACAACAGAGCCTTCCCCTCACGTAAGGTTTATTACTTGGACGACCCAGTGCACTTGCTGGTTAGTTGTGCGAAATTGTGAAAAAGAGTTGAGATTACAATTGTGCGTACAAGTTGTTGGCGCCATTGTGTATCACAATTTCGTGCACCATAAACCTCTTTGATGCTTTTGGATTCATATGCCCTATTTTTGCTGCTGATTGCTATCTGGGAACATCCGATTTACTGCCAGAATGCTGCCAAAATTTTTAAAAATTGTATTGTTCTTACACTTGCAACCTAGGAATTGACCTTGACACTTTTTAATTTGAGATTTATTTGACTTACACCAAGTTCAATTCTTAGGTTACCTTGGTCAAGGTTCAATTTTCAACTTACTTGACTAATGAAGCCAATGCTAAGCTCACCATTTGACCTTAACTTGTATTTTTCTTGAATAAGGTTCATTCATTTGTAATAATTGGTACCTTCCACTAGTGTAACCCTTTAATTTGAAATTATTTTCAACTTGCTTTTAGTTACACAAAGTGCATGTTTCACATCTTTCAACACCAATTATTACAAACTTAGTGACCTAGTGCATTGTTGATGATTTATTTTTCCTCTTGTATGCTTTTATGCAACTTCATATTTCATCATCAATGACTTGCATCATCCTCATGAATGTGAGTGTGCTTGTCTTCCATACTTCTTGAATTTCTCTTGATTGAGCCAATAACCGTCATACCACTAATCTTTGAACCAGTTTTCTAACTTCTAACTTGATTAACCAGCTGACTTTTCTTTTTAGTTTCAAATTAACCCTTTCACCATTCTTTTGGGTATGATGACTATTGTGCGTAATAAACAAGCATTCTACTTTTATTGCATGATTTCTTGGATTGTATTTTGGAATTGATTTCTGAATTCTGTTTGCTTACATGCAAAGATTTCATCCTTTTGGATTCACTTCATGAGAACATGTCCATCCTCCTGTTACCTATTTTCTGTATGTGCTTAATTCCTTGCTTTATATTCCTCTACTTGGTTTAATTGTTTATATCCCATCATATCTATTTTTCAGGATGTCTGATAGAGGGAAAGCAAAGGTTACCTCTAGAAAAAGGAAGAAAACTCAATCTTTCGCTGCTTTTTCCTTCACCGATTATGCCAAGAACCCTCTCTCAGAGAAGGAGAAAGCAGATCAGCTACTACCTCCTACTGATGCAAACAGGTTTCCTAACCTGTATTGTGAGCTCCGCTTCTCGACCTACCGGATGAAGAATCTCAACATAGAAAAGAAGCTAGCCATTCCTGCCGACCTGAGGCAATCTATTGAGAACCATATTGAGGTCATGGGTCTAGCTTTGGTGGATAGGGAGCTGGGTAGGGTAAACACATCATGGTCCGGGAGTTTTATTATAATTTCTTCAGACCGACCCTTTAATCGGTTTACCTGAGAGGAGGTCAGATTTTGATGCAGGAGGTTGACATTGAGCAGGCACTCCCATGTCGGCCCAAAGTGAGTGAGAAAGATGCATATCAGCTGGCTGAGGAGGAGATAGCTTGCCTAACATATGATTATGATGCTTTGAGGGATATTGTTGCCACCCCGGATGCTCCTTGGGAGATGGATGCTGATAACAAGAAACCCAAGGGGATGCTATTTGCCCATCTGACGTGGGAGGTTAGGACATGGCAGCAGATCCTTGCCTACTATGTCATGCCAACCATGCATTTTACTAAGATTTCGGTGGATATGCTCGTCCTGATTAGATGTATTCTGGAGGGGAAGGAGGTTTACTTTCCCCGACTGATCAGGAGATTTATGTGGTGAGCACACATCCGAGGCACACTCCCATTCCTGACTTTGGAGCCACAGCTTCAGCCCCAGTCAGATGCGATTGTTGACCATCACCCCGAGTCCGAGCAGTAGCATCGAGGACGATGCTTCATTCTAAGTGTGGGGAGGTCACCGTCGTCACCGTCGGTGGATTGCTATTTTGGGTGAACATTTCGGACATTTATATCTTGTTTAGTGTTATTTTGTTATATTCCGCACTTTTGGGATTATTATATGTATTTGTTATTTTGAGATACTTTTGTTTTAGTTTATTGCATTTTGCACCTTGGTTGGTAGATATTTCATTTTTTTCAGTTGGATTTTCTTTATATAGTGGTCTTAGCTTTTTAGTTGGATTGTTGAAACCTAAGCTGACCCTTTTTACATATGAAATTTGTTTTAGTTGGAAAAAAAGGGGATGAACTAAGGAATTTTTAAAATTTCTCCATCACAACATTGCATTAATAAGCTTAGTCAAACAATGAAATATTCCAAGGAATTTATCTATAGGGCACCACCTCAATTGATTGAAAATTTTTTGTGAAACTTGCTTGAATTATATATTTTGTAGAACATGTTTTGAGCTAAGAACACAAGCTTGTGAGTTTTGAGCCTAATTGTGTAGTTACATCTTATAACCACTTTATTTCCTTCTTGTGTGCATTATTCTCTTTCTATAATTGTGATCTTGGATTTGTTTAATTCTATATGTCCATTATTCCTTGTATTCATGCATATATATGATTGAGACCATCATTTTATTTAGCTCACTAACCCAAATAGCCTACCTTTTATCTTCCATTGTCAACCAATTTTGAGCCTATGCTTAACCCAATTGTTCTTTATTTTAGCACATTACAAGCCTAAAGCGAAAAATAATTATTGTCCATTGTTTGGATCTTTGATTAGCTTAGGCTAGTGAGAGTGTTTATTATTCAAGTTTGGGAAGATTTGGGAACATTGGTTGGGATAAAAGGGTGTTTCGTATTTCTATATTTGGAAATTGGGTGCGTGCTCATGTATTAATCAAATGTAAGACCTTATGCATTGATGTTCTTGTATGTAGTTTGAAAAAAAGAAAGAAAAAATGAGAAGAACAAAAGAAAAAAAAGTGAATATGAAAAGAAAAAAAAATAGAAAAAGAAAGAAAAAGAAAAGTAATAAAAAGGGGACAAAAATGCCCCAAGTTAAAGTCTAATAAAAGTCAATGCATAAGTGTTGTGAAATGAAAAAAAAATGCATGAGTATGTGAAAAAGTCAAGGATGGGTAGTTAGGTTAGCACTTAATTGTATAGGTTATTATATAAGTTAGGTGGAAAGTTTAGGTTAATCAAAGATTCAAATTCTAATCTACTTAACCATACATGACCTTACCTTGACCCTAACCCCATTACAACCTTTGAGAAAGTCCTCATGATATTTGTATGCATGCATTAAGTAATTGTTGATTGTTAGATGAAGAACAAATCTTGGAAAGCATGATTAGGGGAGAATCGAGTGAATCAACCCCTAAACACTTGAGTGACTAGAGCGGATATACATCCGGTGAGGGTTTGAGGCTCAATTACATGTTTTCACCACTATCATCCATTTTCATGCAAGTTTGTAAATCTTTTTGATAATTCAATACAGTTGTGGGTTTGGTTTGGTTTAATCTCCATTGCTTTAGCTCTTGTGCTTGTATATGTTCTCTTGGAGGTTGATTTGTTTTGACCAAGCATTTGCATTCATATAAGATAGTTGCATTTAGATAGGTTGCATGTAGTTTAGTTGTATTGAATAAATGTTATACCCCTTATTTCCTTCTTGGTTAAGCATGAGGACATGCTTGGTTTAAGTGTGGGGAGATTTGATGCACCGCTATTTGATGGTACATCTTGTACTTAATTTAGGAGATTTTATCACCTTTTACCCACATTTATTCAATGAAATAGCATGGTTTTATGATTGTCTCCTAATTTGTGCTTAAGTGTAAAAACATACTTTTTAGGCCCTTAATTGGTTGATTTTAATTCACCTTTGATTCCACTAGATGCCTTGATGTGTTTGTTAGTGATTTCAGGATGGAGAGGTTAGGAATGGATCAAAGGGATGAAGAGGAAAAGCATGCAAGTGGAGAAATCATGGAAAGCCAAAGATTTGTGATGCACTCATCCACGCGCACGCGCAATCGACGCACACGCATGGATCGTGAAACTCCTGGGACGTGCACGCCTCGATGTCTGCACGTGACTTCTTTAGTGAAATCGTGCCTGGCGAATTCTGAAGTGTCCCTGGCCCAATTTGGAGCTGAAGTTTGGTGGGAAAAGGTTAAAAGGACAAAGGATTGAAGGGGAAGGCATCATTGGATCATTGAATCATTCCATCATTGATATTAGTTAGTTTTAGGGGGAGAGTTAGTTTTCTAGAGAGAGAAGCTCTCTCTTCTCTCTAGGATTAGGATTAGGTTAATTCTTCTCTAGATCTAGGTTTTAATTCTTCTTCTCAATTACTTCTCCTTCTCAATTTCTTGTTGCTACATCTTATTCTTCTATTCTTTTATTGTAATTTCTTCTATTTTGTTTCTATACTTTGTTGTTGATCTACTCTTATTCTTTTGATTTTTTTAATGCAATTTGAGGTAATTCATGTTAATTGTTCTTTCTTTGATTGTTGCTGTTGATTCTTTGCAATTAGTTATTGTTAGATTTCATTCTTTATGTCAATTAACTATGCCTTCCTTTTATGCTTTCCAAGTGTTTGATAAAATCTTTGGGAGGATGTTATAGTAGAATTTTACGTTCTTGACTTGGGAAGGTAACTTAGGAATTCTTGAGTTGCTAATGTCCAAGTGATTGATAGTTGGTAGCCATTGACTCTAGCCTTCATTAATTCAATTTGTGAATAGCTAGGACTTATGGACTTGGATTGGTATAGCTCATTTGACTTTCCTTTACTAGTTAGAGGATGATTTAATGGGATTGATCCTTGCAATTATCATGTTGTAGTTAGTGATAAGGATAAAGATCATTGACCACCAAATCTTGCCAAGACCGTTTTATCATTTGAATTTCATTGCCATTTATTTCTTTTGTTTCTTATCCAAAATCCCAAATTATACATGTCCATAATCAATAACAAGAACACTACCCTGCAATTTCTTTGAGAGACGACTCGAGGTTTAAGTACTTCGGTTATTAGATTTATTAGGGGTTTGTACTTGTGACAAACAAATTTTTGTATGAAAGGATTATTGTTGGTTTAGAAACTATACTTGCAACGAGATTTCATTTGTGAAATTTTATACCACATAAAAAATCCGATCATCACTCCTCTCCAGTGGTGGCGATGCTACTCCCTCGCGAGCTCGTCTCTCTCTCCCCTCGTGTTATTACTCTCCCGACAGCGATAAGACGGCGGCAACAGTGGCAGTGACATCCACCGCCGCCGTCTCCCCCTTTTCCCATATCCTTGCTTCTCCTTCTTCCCCCGTCGAGCTCCCCCCTCTTTCCTTTTCTTTCCGTTTCGTGTGCGTGTATGATTTAGGGTCTGAGTGTTTGTGTGTGGGGTGGCTGAAAAAAAAAGGGCGATGATGAGGGTTAGTTAGGTTTTTATTTAGGAATTTTAATAAAATTAAGGTATAGAATAAGTATTTTTAAAAAAATTAGTAGTAATTAAATTACTAAAATTTTAAATTTTAAATAAAAAATATATAAATATTTATGAAAATTATATGAGTTTTAATTAATTTTAAATTCAAAATCTCATCATTTTAATTTAATTATTTTTTAGTAAATATTTTTTTGAAGGTCTTACCGGTTTAATGATGAGTGTTGGGTTAAGTTTAGGACTAGTAGAGGGACGGAAAAAATCAGAGCCCTATATTTTGCTCTTATTTGAGTTTTTCAAAAATTTATTTAAGTGTAAAAATATATTAAATATTAGAGTGTTAATGAAACAAAAAATAATATTTGTTATAAATTTATTTTAAAGTAAAAAAGGAGGGTGACTTTGAGTGTGAGAGGTGAAGCCGTGGAGGTAGTGAGAATGGACGAGGGCGACGAACAGCAGAATAAAGAGTGAAGGTGAGAGTTAGAATTAGAATTTTAACTTTTTATATTTATTTTTATCTTTAAATTTTAACTATTTTTATTTATGTTTAACAATTAACTTTTTTTAATTTAAAAAAATAATTTTTAGTCAGCATTTAAGACTTAAATATTAGTAAAAATTTTATATTAATTTTATAAAAAGTATAAAATAATATATACCATTTTTAAAAATTAATCATTTAATCTTTAATTTTTTATAAAAAATAATTAATTAATACAAATAATATTTTAAAAAATAAAATTTTTGAAATAAAATAAAATTATCTTAAAGATTTTAATATTTTAAAATAAGTTTTATAGTTACAAAAATTCTTGTATTTTGTGACAAACAAATAACTTGTTACAAACAATATTAAATTTTGTGATAAATTAATTTTTTGTTACAAAATAATTGGAGTTTTTGAAACAAATGGATATTTTGTTACAAAATATTTTAAACTTTTGTAATAACTTTATATTTTATTACAAAATATTATAAATTTTTGTAACAAAACACTAATTCATTATAAAAGCCAATATAATTTGTAACAAAAAAATAAAATCGTTACAAAATATCAAAACATTTTGTAACAAATTATAGTGTTGATACAAAACATTATTATTATGTAATAATTACTAAATTTTGTCACAAAAAATAATTTTTTATAATAATTTTAAATTTGTTACAAAATTTTTGTTATAATATTCTATTTTTTTTATAGTGTGAATTGTAAATTTCGCACCAACTATAGTGCAATTAGAACCTCAATGATCAAATTGGATAAATTCGTCAATGAGGGAGCATTATAAAAATTTACGTAACACCACTCTGCAATATATATTTTTAACATATGAAAATAAAAATTGAAAATAAAAATATGTAATAGTAGTACGTTGTTGGATTAGGTCGGGTTAATCCTAATGTTATATCAGGTCAATTACAAAGAATTGAATTCGACCGCGAATAAACTAAGTTAAACTAATAATTTGATCGATGTAAATTTTTAAAATTTGTATAACAAGATAATAAAATTTTATTTTTTAAAAATTAAATTTATAAATATTACGTAACAATTATATTAAAATAAATTATTTTAAAAAAATATTAATTAAAATATAAAATATAATATTTTATTATTAATTTATTTATAAAATGTGTATTTTAGTCATGATTATAAGACCAGATTAAACTATCAATCCAAAAATTACGTTCAATAAAAGTAACAAATTTAAACCCTATAAAATATATTTCAAATTTTGAATCGAACCGGATTTTGAACACCGGTAATGTTATAAAATTTAAAAGTCACTTAGATAAAAATATTTAAAATGTCTTTTTTAAAAATATTTTTTAATAATAAAAAGTTAATATATATAATCAATTAAATTAGATTATTTTTATCAAAATTAGATCAGATAAATCGATTTGACCAAAAAATTAATGAATTAATTTTTAAATTTGTCTAAATTAAATAAAATTTAATCAATTATATGTATTAAATTTTAATTACTAAAAAATATATTTAAAATCCACTCGTGACTAATGCCTCAGTTTTCACGTGGTTCATCAGCATTAAACAATGAAGGAATATACACGTGGTCGGAAGCAAGTATCACGTGCCCTTTCTATATATAATATAAAAAATTTTAAATATATCGAAAATATCGATATTTTAATTATTTTAATTATTAATTTTATATTAATATATATTATATATATTTTTTATAATTCAGATAAATAGTTAAAACAATTGAAACATTACTATTTTCGATACAGTTAAAACACTTTCTATAATATATTTGCATCATTGCATGGTATCAACCAATTTGCTTTCCCTATTTGCACTTTGGTCGGATATAAGAGTTTTCACTCAAAGTTGATTACAATAGTAACTGGTAGGTGGTGTGTGGCTATATTGAGTTTCTCATACATTTCATGTGTTTTGGAAGATATATTTACTGCGTGAAGTTCGCGATAAATAATGGGACAAATTGATTTTGCTATTGCAACACTTATTAACTTCATAATATGTTGTTCATGAATCATAATTTATTTTGGTTCATTTGATTTTTGCAGGCTCACAATTTTTATTTAATGCTTGCTTGTATTTTAAACCGATATTTTAAGTTTTTGAAAAAAAAAAAATCACATCATCAATACATAACATAGCAGTATTTGAAGTCCTATATATATAACACTAGAAAGTATAGGAGGGTTCAATTTACTGCTTAGTACACCCTAATTCTTCTGATTTTTTTTAAGTAATCATTAAAATTACTTGTATTCCAAAACACACATGATTCAAAGAAGAACGAAGATGAGAAAGGGACCTACCGGCAGCCTGCCCCAATTTACTGATTTAACGTACAATAATATTCGTAAGATAATAAAAAATAGTTCAAACAATTTAAAATTATTTTATTTAATATTTATTAATTATTATTAAAATAATTATATTTAGCATTATCGTTTAACATATTTTAGAGGCATAACAGGCGAGAAAAAGTATCGACAATAATTCCATCATTAGGATGACAATAAAGAGGATAGAATAAGATTTAAATTTTAACTTAATTATTCAATTTATAGGTGTAAATTTTTCATCAATTCAACTCTATTTGCAATGTGACGAGTTTGGAAAACTCTAAATTAATATTTGTGATGACTAAACATTATTAATATAATTAATTATAAAATTATTAAATTAATTCTAATTCTTACTTGTTAAATTAATAATTTTGTGATGCAGATTTTTAATTGGGCCGAAAATAAAAAGAACTTTGGTGCAAGCCCAAATTAAAGTTAACATTCAACAATGATACAAAAATCCTTTGATCCACATGGCTGAATTGATGGTTACATTACTTAGGCCAAATTGAACTATTACTGTTACAAGCCCAATTATAATCTTTGCTAAGTGATCTAATGCTTGGTCCGAAACCTATTGAAGAGAGAAAGCAAAATGTATTGCTTAATGTTTCCAACGGATTTCATTTCTATCATGTGGTGGAATTCAAATTTCATTAAAGTAAAGTTAATACTTACATTGGAAACATGAGAGAGAATAAAGCCATTGATTTGATTGCAAGCACTAAAGCTACACGCTAGTCAGTCAGCAAAGGGAGAGGGAAATTAATTCACTTTTATTCTCTATCTTTGTTTTATTAATTATTGTTCATAATTTCTCTTTTCTCTCTCTCATTTCTCTTCATCTCTTTCGGTCATATCATAGTAGCAACCATGGAAGCTATAGCAAGCTACAATAGAGAAGAAGATGTACGCTACAAGACCATCACAATGATGGCAAGAAAAAGAAAACTAAAAGTATGATGTGGCTAAGATTCTCATTCACTTTTGGTAAGATTTTGTGATGAGATATTGGCTTCTCCATACCAAAAATGGTTGAAGAAGATTTCGGCCAGCAAGGAGAAGATCTTTGGAGGGATGGCTTGTCTCTGATTCTTGCTCAACCACCACAGGAGGTAGCTACAGTGGCTACGTGATAGAAGAGGCAGAGATAGGAGCAGATGAAGCTATCATCATCATGAAGCATCAAGGGCCAGGAGTTCATATTGGAGAGCAAGAAAAGATGAAGGGCTAGGATTGATGTAGATTGGTGACCAAGGAAGGACTAGAGGTAATTGCATATTGGGTTTTGCATGGGTTATCTTTTCTCTTTCTCTGGCCGAACCGATTCTATTTCATGATGAAGAAGAAGTTGGCTTGGTTTTTGGTTTCAACTGTGGAGGCTTCCCCCTTCTATAAAAAGGAGAACAGCCACGACTTGATTCAAGGAGAAAGGGTGAGAGTGCAAGGCACAGAGTTCTCAGAGCTACCTGAGCTAACATAAGTTCTTCTCCTTCAATGTATTCTATTTTGTATTTTCTGTTTAATTTTGTCATGTCTTGAGTTTCATGGAAAAAGGCAAACAGTGAAGTTTGTATGAAAAAACCATAGAGCGGAAAAAGGCAGATAGTGCAAAATTAAAAGAAAAAAGCCATAGATGTCCTTAGAGTTCCTTTGTACATATGTGTTGTGTATCATGATTCTGTGGGAATCCCCTTGTAAGTTAGGTTAGCACTTTACAGTCTATAATCAAGAAGATTATAGTGAAATTCCATTATTGTTGTGATGGAGACTGGATGTAGGCTGCACTGCACTTAGCAGCTGAACCAGGATATATCTGGGTGTTATTTTCCTTCTCTTCTACTACATTTTCTATTTCTCCTGTCCAGGAGATAAAATTGCAAAATATCTCGTGCCAAGTAACGAGACAAAAAGAAAAGTCTCGTGGCTAGGGACGAGAAAAAAATCACCAGAAGTTGTTTCAAAGACAAGCAAGTTTTGCTAAACAAAAAAGGGGCTAATATTCAACTCCCCCTTCTCTTAGCCACTGAAACCATCAATTGGTATCAGAGCTTGGTCTCAAAAAGATCAAGCTTTGCCGCTTGGAGAGAAATATCCAGATGGCAGAAAGCAGTGGCTCAAATTTGGTGTCCTACAACCTTATCGAAGGACAGTCAAGCAACAGACCGTCTCTTTTCAATGGGAAAAACTATACCTATTGGAAGGAGAGAATGAAGATCTTTGTGCAAGTAGTAGACTACAGACTATGGAAGATTATCCTGGAGGATCCTCAATTTCCAACTACCACAAGTGCAGAAGGAGTAGTTTCTCTCAAACCTGAAGCAGCCTGGATCGAAGAAGATAGAAAGAAAGTAGAGTTAAATGCCCAAGCTGTGAATCTACTCAACTGTGCTATCAGCTTCGAGGAATACCAACGGGTATCACGATACACAACGGCAAAGGAAATCTGGGACAAATTACAAATCACTCATGAAGGAACCACCATTGTGAAGAAGACTCGGACATATATGTTGAACAGAGAGTATGAAATGTTTACAATGAAGGAAGGTGAATCCATTGATGAACTGTTTGAGAGATTCAACATCATCATTGTTGGCTTAGATGCTCTGAGAATTACGTATCCTGATTCTATGCTTGTGAGGAGAGTGTTAAAATGTCTAACAAAAGAGTGGGAACCAAAAAGCTTTAATTATTTCTGAGAGCAGTAGCCTTAATTCCATGACATGTGATGATTTGAGAGCAAACCTTCTTGCTTTTGAAAATACTTATTTGAAAAAAGATTCAAAAAAGAAAGGAATTGCTCTTTCTTCTGTGACTAACCCTCTGGATAATGAATCCAGTGATAACTCCTTTGAAAATGAATTTGTGTTGTTTGCCAAAAAATTTAGGAAAATGGTAAAGTTCAAAGGCAAAGGCAGCAGCTCAAGGAAAATGAAGAAAGATCTTAGCAAAGTAACTTGTTACAACTGCAAGGAAATGGGGCATTTCAAATCTGATTGTCCCAAGTCGAAGAAGGAGGAGAAGCCAAAAAGAGGAAAGAAGAAGGGATTGATGGCTTCATGGGAAGACTTGGAAAATGACTCAGATGATGATGAGGAATCCGAGACCAAGTCACAACCATGTCTCATGGCAGATCACATAGATCAGGTAGTCTTTCACAACCCTAACACTGAAGATCTTCATCTTATGATAGACCATCTTTCTGAAAAATTAACATGTTTTTTGCTTGATAACCAAGATCTTGAACAACAAATCACCATCCTTAAAGCTGAAAATGATTTTCTCAAGGAAAAGCTAAGGGAGGCCGAAACTGCTACTGAACTTGTTGAAGAAAATAAGCAGTTAAAAGCTCAACTTAAAATTTGTGAAAGTAACCATTCTGTTGTTGCATATGTAAACTATTTTAAAGAAAATGAAGAGTTACAAAAAAGGATCAAAAACCTTGAAAACAAGTTCACTCAAAGTTTTGAAAATTTAAATCAAATTTTGGCTAATCAAAAACCACTTTTTGATAAAACTGGCTTGGAGTTTCAAAAGACTTTCAAATCTGTTGAAAAATCTTGTTTTGGAAATAGTGCTTCATCTTCTAATGACACAAGGTTTCAAAATCCAACCTACTTTAACAAAACAGCAACTCCAAGATTTTGTAGACTATGAACCGAAATGGCCACTTTCCCATTCAATATTTTTTTGGTGAAAGAATGATTGGTGATAAAATTTGTAAAGTTGTTTTTGATTATAATGGACTAGGACATAAGAGATGGTTTAACGTGAAAGGATCCAAGAAGATTTAGATACCTAAGGTCACTTGAGCTTGTTTTGTATGTGTGCCTAGCATCCAAACAGAAGGAGAATATGTGGTACATGGACAGCGGATGTTCTAGGCACATGACCGGAAAGACAACCTTCTTCATAAAGCTTGATGAGTATGATGGAGGACTTGTCACTTTCGGTGATGATGGTAAAGGAAAGATAGTGGCCGTTGGTAAAGTTGGTAAAAGCTTTTCATCTTGTATAAATGATGTTCTTCTTGTGAATGGTTTGAAACATAATTTACTTAGTGTAAGCCAATTGTGTGATTTCGGATTTGAAGTTATTTTTAGAAAGTTTGTGTGTTTAGTTGTTTGTAAAAAATCTGGGGATATTTTATTTGAAGCTAAAAGATGAAACAATGTGTATGGATTAACTCTTGAGGACTTGAAAGAACAAAATGTAACATGTTTTACTTCACTTGAATCTGAAAAATGGCTATGGCATAGAAAATTGGGTCATGCTAGCATGTACCAAATTTCTAACATAGTAAAGAAAAATTTGGTTAGAGGAATTCCCAATATCAAATTCGATAAGGATCTTACTTGCGATGCTTGCCAATTAGGCAAACAAGTAAAATCCTCTTTTAAACCAAAAGATGGAATTTCAACCAAAAGGCCATTAAAGATGTTACACATTGATCTTTTTGGTCCAACAAGAACTCAAAGTTTAGGAGGTAAACACTATGATTTAGTAGTGATGGATGATTATTCTAGATTTGGTTGGGTACTTTTTCTTGCTCATAAAAATGATGCTTTTCATGCATTCTCAACCCTTTGCAAAAGAATTCAAAATGAAAAAGATTTAAAGATAGCCCATTTGAGAAGTGATCACAGAAAGGAATTTGAAAACCAAGATTTTGAAAAATTCTGTGATGATTTTGGAATTGCTCATAATTTTTCGTGCCCTAGAACACCTCAACAAAATGGGGTTGTTGAAAGAAGGAATAGAAGCCTTCAAGAGATGACCAGAGCTATGTTATGTGAAAATGAGGTTCCAAAATTCCTATGGGCTGAAGCTGTAAATACAGCATGCTATATTTTGAATAGGACAATAATTAAAAAAGGGTTGAAGAAAACTCCTTATGAGCTATGGAAAGGAACCCCTCCAAATCTTAAGTACTTTCATATTTTTGGATGCAAATGTTTTGTGCTTAACAACAAAGAAAATCTTGGCAAGTTTGATCAAAATCATATGAGGGGATGTTTGTTGGTTACTCCACCACTAGCAAGGCCTATAGGATTTATCTCAAAGAACATAGAACCATAGAGAAATCCATACATGTTACTTTTTGTAATTCTAATTTAATTCTCATTACTGTGATAGATAATGATTCAGATTGTGAAGAAGCTGGAACAAGTAAAGAAAATCCCAAGTCTGTCCAAATTGAAGAATCTGTCAGTCCAGTTTTGTCTCGTCAGATTAGAAGAGACATTTCCATTTTGTCTCTTGAGCCAGCACGAGAAACTGAGACAGTGATACCAACAGAAACTCATAAAAGCTCAACACCACAAAGGAAGCCTAGAGAATAGAAGTCCATGAGGGGTTATCCTTAAGACTTTATCATTGATGATCCCTCTCAAGGAGTAATAACAAGATCCTCAACCAAAAGGCAATCCGAACCGAGCAATTTTGCACTATTGTCACAAATAGAGCCCAACAATGTCAAACAAGCTCTTGAAGATCCATCATGGGTGAAGGCCATGCAAGAAGAGCTTGCTCAATTCGACAAGAATGAGGTTTGGACACTAGTACCTCATCCGGATGGTAAGAAGGTAATGGGTACTAAGTGGGCTTTTAAAAACAAACTTGGTGAGGATGGATAAGTTGTTCGTAATAAGGCTATATTAGTGGCCTAAAGGTTACGATCAAGAAGAGGGTATAGATTATGATGAGTCTTTTGCTCTGGTAGCTAGAATGGAAGCAATTAGGTTGCTTCTTGCCTATGCTGTCCATAGGGGCTTTAAAATATTTCAAATGGATGTAATATGTGCTTTCCTTAACGGCTTTATTGATAGAGAAGTATTTGTTGCACAACCCTCTGGTTTTGAAGATAATGATTTTCCAAACCATGTTTTCAAACTTTCTAAGGCTCTTTATGGCCTTAGACAAGCTCCAAGAGCTTGGTATGAAAGGCTTAGTTCCTTCTTGTTGGAAAATCAATTTTAAAGGGGTACCATGGACACAACTTTATTCATTAAAGCATCTAATAATGATATTCTTATAGTTCAAGTTTATGTGGATGATATTGTTTTTGGATCGGCAAATGAGTCCTTGTGTGAAGAGTTTGGAAAACTCATGACTAGTGAGTTTGAGATGAGTTTAATGGGAGAGCTAACTTTCTTTCTTGGCCTCCAAATTAAACAAACTCCTAGTGGTACTTTTATTCACCAAGAAAATTATGCACTAGAACTCATCAAGAAATTTGGCCTAGAAAATTCTAAACCAATGGGAACACCAATGGATCCTAACACTAAACTTGAAAAGGATGAAAATGGTAAAGATGTGGATAAGACAAGGTATAGAGGAATGATAGGTTCACTCATGTACCTTACCTCCTCTAGACCAGATATTGTTCAAATTGTGGGTGTATGTTCAAGATTTCAGTCTCACCCAAAAGAATCCCATCTTTCATCCGTTAAGTGCATCATTAGATACATTAAGGGAACTAGTGATTATGGCTGTGGTACCCAAAATCTGATGAGTTTTGTGCAATAGGATTTTGTGATGCAGATTATGTGGGAGATCGGGTGGATAAAAGAAGCACATCAGGCATGTGTTGCTTCCTTGGAATCTCACTCAACATGTGGTCAAGCAAGAAACAAGCCACAGTAGCTCTATCCACTGCCGAAGCTGAATATATCTCTGCCTCTGTTTGTTGTTCACAATTAATATGGTTAAAACACAATTAGAGGATTACAAATTAAAGATAAATAGTATACCCTTGTTCTGTGACAACATGAGTGCCATAAATATTTCAAAAAATCCTGTTTTGCACTTAAGAACAAAGCACATTGAAATAAAATATCATTTCATTAGAGAACATGTGCAAAAGGGAACTATTGATATTCAATTTGTAAAATCCGAAGATCAACTTGCGGATATTTTCACTAAGCCCCTCTGTGAAGACAGATTCTGCACCTTGAGAAATAGTTTGGGAATGATAGAATTAAGTTCTGTTGAGAATTTGTGGATTTTTTGATTCTGTTTGTTTTTGTCTCGTAGAAAATCAGGAGACAAAATTGAGGACGTGATGAACTGGCACTGATACAGGGGGAGATAGATTCTGATATTAATGATCATGGGCCCAACCAATTTCTTTTACCCACTCCATAACTCTGGCCCGTTTAAGTTCTTCATCATATTTTTATTAAAAAAATAATAATTTTTGGAGATTATCACATCATATCTTAATAGGGGAGGATAGTAGAAATAGGGGGTGACTGATCTAATGTTACTCTGAATTTTCTGATGTTTATTGCCTACCAATTTTATTTGATCTGATATGTTACTCTGAACTTTATGTTGATTGAATTGTTTGGCAGGAAATATTTTTGAACATGTTGAGTTTTGGTTACCTGTTGCTGCTACTGAATGCTCTGTTATTTTGCTCTATGTGTATTTGACTCAGGAGAACTATTTTCATTTGTCTTGGATGACTGTGCCAAACTTAACTTGATGCTGTTTTGTTTTATACTTGAATTATTATGGATTGCATTACTTTTTCTCCATTTTTTGTAGGGTCCCTCCTTGATGACAAAAGGGGGAGAAGAGAAAAAGGGTTGAATTGAAACTGTTATGTTTCATTAACTTGTTTTGCTTTGTATAATTTGTTGCCCTGTTTTGCTCTATTTTATGCTCTGATCTGGCTCTGTTTTGAGCACTTTGTGTTAGTGGATTAATCGACTTGAGCTTTGATTGTCATTGATAAAATCATTTGCTCAAATGCATGTGTGCTGATTGGAATATGGAATTTTACTAAGGTGTTTGAAAAACATTTTTTTGTGAAAATATGGCTCGGTCTTAAACGATCCAAATTCTTGAAATTTTTATCTTTTAGGATTCCTTTGGAGCTTGTACACAGTTTTTGCTTTCTTGAATATTATGTTAATCAGGCACACATTAAGGGGGAGAATTTTGAACAATTGAAAGGGGGAGGATTTGGCCAAATCATCAAGGGAGTTTTCTAATCCAAATCCTTTTCAATTCAGCTTTAATAATGTTTGTCATCAAGGTGGATATTGATGAGTTTGGAAAACTCTAAATTAATATTTGTGATGACTAAATATTATTAATATAATTAATTATAAAATTATTAAATTAATTCTAATTCTTACTTGTTAAATTAATAATTTTGTGATGCAAGTTTTTAATTGGGCCGAAAATAAAAAGAACTTTGGTGCAAGCCCAAATTAAAGTTAACATTCAGCAATGATACAAAAATCCTTTGATCCACATGGCTGAATTGATGGTGACATTACTTGGGCCAAATTGAACTATTACTGTTACAAGCCCAATTATGATCTTTGCTAAGTGATCCAATGCTTGGTCCGAAACCTATTAAAGAGAGAAAGCAAAATGTATTGCTTAATGTTTCCAACGGATTCTATTTCTATCATGTGGTGGAATTCAAATTTCATTAAAGTAAAGTTAATACTTACATTGGAAACATGAGAGAGAGTAAAGCCATTGATTTGATTGCAAGCACTATAGCTACACGCTAGTCAGCAAAGGGAAAGGGAAATTAATTCACTTTAGTCAGCAAAGGACTAAAGTTATTGCATGTTCGGTTTTGCATGGGTTATCTTTTTTCTCTCTCTGGCCGAACCGGTTCTGTTTCATGAAGAAGAAGAAGTTGGCTTAGTTTTTGGTTTCAGCTGTGGAAGCTTCCCCTTTTTATAAAAAGGGAGAACAGCCACGACTTGATTCAAGGAGAAAGGGTAAGAGTGCAAGGCACAGAGTTCTCAGAGCTACCTGAGCTAACATAAGTTCTTCTCCTTCAATGTATTCTGTTTTGTATTTTCTGTTTAATTTTGTCATGTCTTGAGTCTCATGGAAAAAGGCAAATAGTGAGGTTTGTATGAAAAAGCCATAGAGCGGAAAAAGGCAGAGAGTGCAAAATTAAAAGAAAAAAGCCATAGATGTCCTTAGAGTTTCTTTGTACATCTGTGTTGTGTATCATGATTCTGTGGGAATCCCCTTGTAAGTTGGGTTAGCACTTTACAGTCTGTAATTAAGAAGATTATAGTGAAATTCTATCATTGTTGTGATGGAGACTGGATGTAGGCTGCACTGCACTTAGCAGCTGAACTAGGATATATCTGGGTGTTATTTTCCTTCTCTTCTACTCCATTTTCTGTTTCTGCTGTCCAGGAGATAAAACCGCAAAATATCTCGTGCCAAGTGACGAGACAAAAAGAAAAGTCTCGTGACTAGGGACGAGACAAAAATCACCAGAAGTTGTCTCAAAGACAAGCAAGTGTTGCTAAACAAAAAAAGGGGCTAAGATTCAACCCCCTTCTCTTAGCCACTGAAACCATCACACTGTAAATTTCTCAATCTGATCCTATATATTCGATTCAACACTACAAAAAAAAAATCCAGTAAAAATTAATAGTGAACCATTCTATAACTCATGTTATTTATATATTATTAGCTCGGTAACACTAAGCATTTTTTAGAAAAAAAAAAATTGAACATAAATCTCTATTTGTTCACATCATATGTAAATATATTTTTTTTATTAACATGACAATATGTATATTAAAAATGCAGTTGAATAGATAGAGTTAGTCGTCACCCAATCTTAACCATTGCGAATCAAATTGTCAATCCATTTTAAGTTGGATATCGGTGAATGCGAATATTGGTATCAGTCCTATCTACTAACTTCTAATAAAAATATAAATTCATCTAAATAAAATGAAGTTATATATGGTTATTATATAAAAGAAAAATATTAGAAACCATTAAAATTTATTATTTTTTGTTATTATTTAATCATTAACTCAATTTTTTTATCTAAGTTTTTTAATGTAGTAATTAACAATATATTTTATCTTATATTTTTAAATATTAATAGTTAATTAATAACTAAAAATAATAATTTTTGTGATAATCTTTTAGTATTTTTCAATATAAAATCCTAAATAAACAAATATAATTGTATGTATCCGTTCTCTAGAAACAGGAATAATTGATCATTGCAATCTAGCTTGTATAAAGATCAAATTCTATAGCAGGAAAAGAAGATCAAGACATCAAATGCAATATATCATCTGTGGATATTGTCTGCCACGTACATTTAAAATTAAAATTATTTAACATATATATATTAGAGAAGAATCTATACAGAAATGATTAATTAATCGTAGCATGCATCACATTATTGTTGGTTTAGGGTTTCAAAAGTTAACTAAAATAAAGAAAATTTAGAAAAAATCTAACCTTTTGTGATCTACGATTGCAATAATTGCGATCATATTTTATTGTTGCGGCACAGTTCAAATGCTGTTCAAATCAATGATATTGATGTGCTGCCATCACAATCAATTCCGTATAAACTCTTAGTTAGAACTTAGAACATAGAAAAAATGTTTTTATCTTAATTTGCCGTAAGACAATTTTTATTTTTTAAAGAATTATTTCAATCAGTAAACCAATTTATTATCATCTTTATAAAATTTATTCTTCATGTTTTCACAACAAAAAACAATAAACAGTCACGTTATTGAGTTACGAAAGTTTTTTACTCAAAAAATATTTCACAAGCAAAATAACTAAATTATTCTAAAATGAACAACTCTACTTGTTATATATTAGTCTTCTTTTAATCAATGTAAATCATGGTAGAATACAAAATATTCATATTTGACAATTTGTATATAATATATTATCCCCGGCAATAATTTAATTAGCTTGCATAAAGACGACCCTACCCTACTCAAACCTGAAAGTTTGTAGTGATTTAGTTTGAGAAGACCATATTCCACTAAAATTAAACTCATTTCACAACCATGATTTAATTCGAAAAGACACTATCCTATTAAAATCTAAAAGATTATAGAAAATTTAGCTTGAGATGATCATATTTTACTAAACTCGTTCCACAACCACGATTAGGCTTGAGAAGACACTATCTTACTAAACCTGCTGAAAGCCTATGGTGATCTAGCTTGAGAAGACCCTACTATATAAAACTCATTCCACAATCATGATTTCGCGTTTGTGGCTGAGTAACGAACGGATTGTTGCTAGTAAAAAATTTCATAGAAATAATTGCGTTGTAAGTATAGTTTTTAAATCAACAAAGAATTTTTTTGTATAAAAATTTTGGTTGTCACAAGTAACAAATCCTCTAAATAAATTGATAACCAAAGTATTTAAACCTCGAGTCGTCTCAAAAAATTGCAGGGAGGTGTTCTTATTATTGGTTATGAAATAGTGTGTTTTGGGATTTTGGATAGGAAACAGGGAAAGTAAATTGCAGAGAAAATAAAATAACAACAATAAAAAGCCTTGACTAATAGAAGATTAATCGGAAGTTCTATCCTTGTTGGTTTTTCCAAGATTAATGATAATTGGTTGTTGTTTCCACTTAGTTAACCCTTACCGAATAAGGGAAAGTCAAGTAGTTAAGCCAACTTCTATTCGCAAGTCCTAATCTTCTCCTTTGGGAAGGAATAGCGTTAGTAACAGGATAGCAGGCCAACAATAAGCAATTAGTTATTAACTCTTGTGTATTCTAACTCAAGAGTCTCCTATTAATCAACTCCCAAGTCAAGTTGGGAGTCTACTCTACTAACATGAATGCCACTACACCATATCATAACATAGAAGGGAGTGAAAAGGGAACATGGTAATTAAAATTCAATCGAAAACAATTAAACAAATAATAGATTTAAATAGAAAAATACTATGGAATAAGTGAAAATATAAGAATTCTCAATTAAAGGAACATTGAACTTGGAACTTGGAATCTGAGAAGAAGTTGAAAGAATAAGAAATTCTAATCCTAATCTCCTCTCTCTCTAAAAACTACATCTAAAACTAAAATCTGAATTATGAGCCTATGCTTATGAATGAATGGATTCTCCCACTTTATAGCCTCTAATCTGTGTTTTCTGGGTCGCAAACTGGGCCAGAAACAGCCCAGAAATCGCTGGGGACGAAATCTGCCACGCTGAATTTTCGTACCTGTGACGCGTGCGCGTGAATCACGCGTGTGCGTCACCTAGATGTACAGTATGACAAATTATATATCATTTTGAAGTCCCGGATGTTAGCTTTCCAACGCAACTAGAATCGCCTCAGTTAGATCTCTGTAGCTCAAGTTATGATCGATTTAGTGCGAGAGTGTCAGGCTAGACAGCTCAGCAATTCCTTCAATTTCTTGTATTCCTTCCACTTTTGCATGCTTCCTTTCCATCCTCTAAGCCATTCCTGCCCTGTAATCCCTGTAATCACTTAACACACTTATCAAGGCATCGAATGGTAATAAGAGAGGATTAAACATAGCAAATTTAAAGCCCAAAGAAGCATGTTTTCAATCATAATCAAGGCATCGAATGGTAATAAGAGAGGATTAAACATAGCAAATTTAAAGCCCAAAGAAGCATGTTTTCAATCATAGCACAAAATTTGGAAGGAAAAAAGTAAAACCATGCAAATAGTATGAATAAGTGGGTAAATAGTTGATAAAAACCACTCAATTGAGCACAAGATAAACCATGAAATAGTGGTTTATCAACCTCTCCACACTTAAATATTAGCATGTCCTCATGCTAAGGTCAAGAGAAGCTATAAAGGAGTGAAGAGGAATGGTAAAATGTATGAAATGCAATCCTATTTATATGAATGCAACTAAATGTGAAATGCTTCTACTTACTTGGTTAAAAGTAAATAAATTCTTCAAGACAAACATAAATCAGATTCCACTAATTTAAATCACACAATAAGAGACAAGTAAACTTGTAAGAAGATAGCTCATGAAAGCAGGGAACATAGAATCAAGCACTGAACCCTTACTGGTAGTGTATATCACTCTAACTCTCAAGTGTCTAGGGTCAATCACTCTACTCTTCGCTAGTCATGCTTTCTAAACCTTGTTCTTCATCTAACCAATTAACAAATATTTAGCATACCAATGCAAACATCATGAGGTCTTTTCAGGGTTGTAATGGGGCTGAGGTAAAGGTAAGGATACATGTATGGCCAAGTGGGCTATAATATGAATCTTTGACTAACCTAAGCTCTTACCTAACACACACACATACTCTTTGTAATTCTAAAATCATACCTAGCTACCCATAATTTCCACTTTTGTATCATATACTTATGTACCAGAATTTTGATATTTCTTTACTTTTATCACATGTGCATTGATCTTTTATTAAAGCTTAACATTGGGGTAATTTTGTCCCCTTGTTTATTTACTTATTTATTGAATATTTTTGGATTTTTTTCTAAAAAATAAACGTAACTTATCAATGCACATAGACTTTTAATTTTTCTGGTTTTACATGAGTAGGTTCCAAATTCCCAATATTCAAAATTAGAAACATGATACATTCCCTTATTGACCCATGTTCCCACAGTTTCTCCACACTTAGTTGATACACAATCTCTATCTTAAGCTAGTCAAAGATTCAATTTGGGATAATTAATTTATTTTTCTGCTTAAGGCTAGTGATGTGGTAAAATATTAAACAAATGGAGATAAAAAGCTAAAAGTGGCTAACAAAGGTAAATGAAAGGGTAGGCTTTTTGGGAATAAGTGAGCTAATAATCAAATGATGGCCTCAATCATATGCAAGCATGTAAATACACTAAACAATGGACATATAGAATGGAACAAAATCTAGATTGCAATTATAGAGAAAGAAACACACAAGAATAAAATATTATGGTTAAATAATGTAACCATATAAATAAACTCAAAATCTCAAGGGTTGTGTGTTTTTTGGCTCAAAAACTATGTTCCAAATACAACTTCAAACAAATTTAACAAATAAAAATTTTAATTTTTAATTTAAATTAGTGAAATTTGTCAAAAATAGGTTCCTA
This sequence comes from Arachis duranensis, assembly GCF_000817695.3. Taxonomy (NCBI): domain Eukaryota; kingdom Viridiplantae; phylum Streptophyta; class Magnoliopsida; order Fabales; family Fabaceae; genus Arachis; species Arachis duranensis. The sequence continues at coordinate 70,694,275 of NC_029778.3, read as the reverse complement.
GAAAGAAACTTATTATTTTTCAACCAAGTAGTACTTAAATGCAAATAATCAACTACACATGCAATCTATTATGCAATGCAACAATAAACTAATAAAGAAAATAAGACATTGGTGTTGAGAAGAGAATAACTAAACCATGGAGATCGGTATTGTCCTCCCCACACTTAAAGATTGTATCGTCCTCGGTGCATGCTAAGATGTGCAGGTGGACGGGCGGTTCCAACTAACACTTTTCTTCAAAGATTGTGCAGATGGACTTGTTTGTCTCCCCATTAAGAAGTTTTTCCTCTCCCTTCTTGGTGGCCATCCTGAAAGAAGAGGAAAAAGAAGAAAAGTAACCCAAAAACAAAGATAGAAAACAGATAAAATATGGTTGGGTTAATGCCAACTAATGAGAGTCTCAATTTCATGGTAGCTACAACATGTCTGTGAAAAGATAATAGAAGCAAAAGGCATATCAATAGTGCAAAAATTGCAACAACAGGGGAGAGAGTGCGGGTAATGCAAGATAGTATAAGTTCAAATTAATGCAAAAGGAATACAAGTGTCATAAAAGGGTAACATTGACCTATAAATAATATTACCCAACAATGAAAACAAGTCACGAAGCACCAAAAGAAAGCAATAGAAATGCAACAGTGGAATAAGAACATTTAACACCAATAGAAAAATAATAAACATAGAAAAGAAAATGAAAACATGCATACAGTTAAAATGCAATGAATAAAAATATGTAAAGGAAATGAGGAAAAGAAAATGAGAGGAAAATGGAGGAGATGAAGGCAGGAAATGAGAAGGGAAGAATAAGAAAGTAGAGAGAAAAGTAGAAGAATGGAGTCTACGAAGTCCTAGTCAATTCCCAAGAAAATACTAGAGTTATTGGAATTCAAATTAACTAGCAAACACAACAATTATCAATCTACAAAGAAGTTTGACAACTTAAGCATCTCCAATTACTCAACCAAAGCTAAGAGTGTAAAAAGCTAAATTAAAATCATAAATTTAAAATACCTCAAATTGCATTAAATGGAGAAAACAATTCTAACATGGAGTTCATAAATTAAAGTAACAATAAATAAAAGTAGAAGAGAAAATAAAGAAAAGGAATATTGAACCTGGAATTGGGAAGAAATAAACCTAAAACTAATAGAAATCCTAAATCCTAAAACCTAAGAGAAATCTTAAATCTAAAACCTAGAGAGAGGAGAGGGCATCTCTCTCTCTAGAAACTACATCTAAAACTAAATTGTGAATAATGAATGTTGTCTGAATGTCTCCTTGATTCCCTCACTTTATAGCCTCTAATTTGTGTTTTTTAGGCCAAAAATTGGGTTAAAACACGGCTCGAAATCGCCCTCAGCGTTTTCTGTTAATTCTGCAGATCGCGCATGTCACGCATACGCGTCAGTCACGAGTTCGTGTCGCTGGTCATTTTGGCGTGTCACGCGTTCGCGTCAAGCATGCGCATGCGTCATATTGCAAAGCTCCAATCCACGTGTACGCGTCAGGCACGTGCACACGTCACTGCAATTTTCTCCATGTCGCGCGCACGCGTGAGCCATGCATGCGTGTCGCTGATCACTGGTTATCTCCTTAGTTTCTTGTGTTCCTTCTATTTTTTGCAAGCTTCCTCTCCATCCTCTAAGCCATTCCTACCCTATAAAGCCTGAAATACTTAACACACGGATCACGGCATCGAATGGTAATAAGAGAGGATTAAAACTAGCTAAATTAAGACCAAAGAAACATATTTTCAATCATAGCACAAAATCAGGCAGGAAAATGTAAAACATGCGATCTCTATGAATAAGTGTGAGATTAGTGGATAAAATCCACTCAATTAAACACAAGATGTACCACAAAATAGTGGTGCATCAGCGCTCTATTCTTCCAACCAGTAACCGCTCTGAAGTCACTGTCAAGAGGGCAATGATGATTCATTGTATTATGCTGAAAAAAGAGGTAGAAGTTCATCAGCTAATTTCTTGTGAAATTTACACATTTGCACAGAAGGAATCCACTGAAGCCAAGTTGGCTTACCCAAGCTTGATCAGTCTGTTATGTAAAGATGCTGGAGTGAAGATAGGTGTGGATGAGTATATCCCAATTGAATCTCCAATCACCAAAAAGGTAATGGATGGACCTCAAGTTCAAGACAACCTCAGCAAGAGGAGGACGCATGAACTCCTTCCAGAAATTCCTCAATTTGACTATTGGGCCCGCTTAGAAGCATCTGTCACCAAGCTGCAAGAAGCTATGGATTAACTCAAAGAAGAGCAGCAGAATCAGAACAGTATGCTTTGCAAACTGCTCAAAGAACAAGAGCAGCAAGGGCGTGAGCTTCAGGAGATGAAGCACCAGAAGTTATCCCTTGAAGCGCCAGGTGTCCCACAGATTGAAGGAGCACCTATCTCCCAAAATCAAGGTCGTTGAGTCCTAACTATGTGATAACTTCTGTTATTAGAGACCTATATTAAGAGTTGCATGAGCATTAGTATTAGGATTGCATGAGCATTAGTATTATTTTTGTCAATTTGGGTATAATTTAATTTTCTTATCATCATCAAACATGAATAAAATAGTAGATTTTTTTAGAAGAGCAAGGGTGCAAATATCTCGAGTATATAATAAGAAAAATTCAAATTATTTATATGTGGTGGCACTGTTTTAGCCCTCTGAATGAATTCATAAACATTGCATATTTTTTATACTAAAATTTGAGTAATGTTTGGCTCTTGAAAGAAGGAGTGAACAGAGAAATGTTATTGATAATCTGAAAAATAAAAAAATTGATTCTTGAAGCAAGAAAAAGCAGTGAAAAACATAAATCTTGCGGAAAAAAATTATTAAAAAAAGCAAGCAGAAAAAGCCAATAGCCCTTTAAACCAAAAGGCAAGGGTAAACAAGATCCAAGGCTTTGAGCATCAATGGATAGGAGGGCCCAAAGGAATAAAAGCCTGGCCTAAGTGGCTAAATCAAGCTGTCTTTAACCATGAGCTTATGTCATGAAGGTCCAGGTGAAAAACTTGAGACTGAGTGGTTAAAGTCGTAATCCAAAGCAAAAGAGTGTGCTTAAGAACTCTGGGCACCTCTAACTGGGGACTCTAGCAAAGCTGAGTCACAATCTGAAAAAGTTCACCTAGTTATATGTCTGTGGCATTTATGTATCTGGTGGTAATACTGGAAAACAAGATGCTTAGGGTCACGGTCAAGACTCATAAAGTAGCTGTGTTCAAGAATCAACATACTAAACTAGGAGAATCAATAACACTATCTGCATGCTGAGTTCTGAAAGAAGCCAATCATTTTGAGTTTCAGGGGATAAAATGAGATGCCAAAACTATTCAGAAGCAAAAAGCTACAAGCCCCGCTCATTTAATTTGAATTTGAGCTTCATTAAAGACTCTAAGATTTTATTTCACCATAATCTTCTTTTTTATCCTATTTTATTTGTCTAGTTGCTTGGAGACAAGAAACAGTTTAAGTTTCGCATTGTAATGAGCAGATATTTTATACGCTTTTTGGTAGTGTTTTCATATAGTTTTTAGCATGTTTTATTCACTTTTTGTTATATTTTTATTTATTTTTAATCAAAAGTCACATTTCTGGACTTCACTATGGGTTTGTGTATTTTTCTGTAATTTCAGGTATTTTCTAGCTGAAATTGAGGGACCTGAGCAAAAATCTGATTCAGAGGCTGAGAAAGGACTGCAGATGCTGTTGGATTCTGACCCTCCTACACTCGAAATGGATTTTCTGGAGCTACAGAAGCCCAATTGGCCCAAGATCTTGGAAAGTAGACATCTTGGGCTTTCCAGCAATGTATAATAGTCTATACTTTGCCCGGGATTTTTTGGCCCAAACTGGCGTTAAACGCCAGCCAGAAACCCTTTTCTGGCGTAAAACGCCAGAACTGGCACCAAAACTGGAGTTAAACGCCCAAACTGGCACCAAAGCTGGCGTTTAACTCCAAGAATGGCATATGCACGTGAAAGCTTCAAAGCTTCGCCCAAACACTCACCAAGTGAATCCCGGAAGTGGATTTCTGCACTATCTGCACTTAGTTACTCATTTTCTGTAAATCTAGGTTACTAGTTTAGTATAAAAACTACTTTTAGACTTTCATCTAGGACTTATGACATTTTTACATTTTCATATTGTACCTTCTACAACATGAGTCTCTAAATCCCATAGGTGGGGGTGAGGAACTCTGCTATGTTTCAATGGATTAATGCAATTACTACTGTTTTCCATCCAAATACATTTGCTTCTGTTCTAAGATACTCACTCATACCTCAATGTGATGAATGTGATGACTCATGACACTCATCATCATTCTCAAATTTATGAACGGGTGCTTGACAACCACTTCTGTTCTATCTGAGCTCAACGTAGTCATTGGGCGACAGCTTGAGTACGTATCTCTTGGGCTCTTGATCCACGAGTTTGACTGTTTCTCCTGACAACAGAGCATTCAAATCTGTGAGATCAAAACTTTCGTGGTAAAGGCTAGAAACAGTTGATAGCATTCCTGAGATCCAGAAAGTCTAAACCTTGTCTGTGGTATTTTGAGTAGGATATGGGAAGGGATGACTGTGACGAGCTTCAAACTCGCGAATGTTGGGCAAAGTGACAGTGTGCAAAAGGATAAATGTATCATATTCCAAAACAAGTGAGAATCGACAGATAATTAGCCCTACGGGAACCATAGCTGGACCATTTTCACTGAGAGGACGGATGGTAGCCATTGACAACGGTGATCCACCAACACATAGCTTGCCATAGAAGGAGCCATGCGTGTTTGGGAGAAGAAGACAGTAGAAAAGCAAAAAATCAGAGGGCAGAGCATCTCTGAAACCCCAACCTGTTCTCCATTACTGAATAACAAGTATCATTCATTTCATGTTCTTTTAGTTTTTGCAAACAAAACCCTTTTTATCATTAATCTCCTGACTAAGATTTACAAGATAACCATAGCATACTTCAAGCTGACAATCTTCGTGGGATCGACCCTTACTCACGTAAAGTATTACTTGGACGACCTAGTGCACTTGTTGGTTAGTTGTGCGGAGTTGTGAAAAGTGTGATCACAATTCCGTGCACCAGATTCCCTACTAGACCTTCAAAGAACTTGTCCTTGACACCCTTCAATCTTCTTCATGCAACAAGGGAAGGAAATCACTTACCTCAGTTAATCATGCAATAAACACATGCTTAAAACAACTGAAAATTTATTCATTAAAAGTTGTGTAAATGGCCTCACCAAAGGTGTTTAAGTAGGCCCCTAACAAACTAACAAAAAGATAAGATTTTAAAATTTAAATCAGATTTGATTTTAATGGATTAGATCAGATTTAATTTAAAATTAAAATTTCTAAAAATACTACTAAGCAAATCAGAACTAAACAAATCTGATAAAAAACTCTAACCGCAAAAAAATAAAAGAAAGGCCTAAATATTCGAAATTCAATGATAAATTATGTCGGGCCCTCTAGAAGTGTGAAATTCCCACTTTGCCCTTTTGCCTTAGAATGCCCTAGTTGTCTTTCCGTGTATGTATCATTTCCTCCTTTCTCAAAAATATTCGTCCTCGAATCTTTCTTATAGGCAATTACGTATGGAAAGCATTCAAGAAATTCTATCTATTTTGCATGTCTCTTGTTTTCCTTCCTTTGGCAATTCAAGTGTTTGAGAGATTCATGGTCAGTATGCACCATAAATTCCTTAGGTAACAAGTAATGCTGCCACACTTCCAAAGCTCTCACCAAGGCATAAAGCTCCTTATGATAAATTGAGTAGTTGAGATGGGCTGCATTCAACTTCTCACTAAAATAGGCGATTGCTCTTTTTCCTGCATCAAAACAGCACCTTTACCAATCCCAGAAGCATCACATTCTATTTCAAAAAGTTTTAGAAAAATCAGGTAAAATAAGAATGGGAGCAGAACACAATAATTCTTTCAAGGTGTTAAAGGCAATTTCTTGTTCTTGATCCCATTTAAATTCGATATGTTTCTTGATGATTTCAGTTAAAGGTGCAGCAATAGTGAAAAAATCATTAACAAACCTCCTATAAAAACCCGCAAGACCATGAAAACTTCTAGCATCAGAGACACTCTGAGGTGTGGGATATTCTCTAGTAGCCTTCACCTTCTCGTCATCTACCTCAATCCCTTTATAACTTATCACAAAACCTAGGAACACGACTTTACTCAGACAGAACAAGTACTTTTGGAGATTAGTATACAATTTTTCCTTTCTAAGTACCTCTAAAATAGATTGAACATGCAAAATATAATTATCAAGACATTTACTGTAGATAAGGATATCATCAAAATAAACAACTACAAATTTGCCTAAAAATTCTTGCAAAACATGATTCATTAATCTCATGAATGTACTAGGTGCATTAGTCAATCCAAATGGCATAACTAACCACTCATACAAACCATATTTAGTTTTGAAAGCTGTTTTCCATTCATCACCAAGTTTCATTCTTATTTGATGATAACCACTCCTTAAATCTATTTTAGTAAAAATAACATAACCATCCAATTCATCAAACATGTCATCAAGTCTAGGAATAGGATGGTGATACTTTACCGTAATCTTGTTTACAGCTCTGTAGTCAACACACATCTTCCATGAGCCATTCTTCTTGGACACCAATAGTACCGAAACAGCATAAGGCCTCATTCTTTCTCTCACAAAACTCTTAGTCAAAAGGTCATTGACTTGCTGTTGCAGTTTCTACTTCTTCTCAGGATTGGTCCACTAAGCTGGCCGGTTTAGAATGCTTGATCCGAGGACAAAGTCAATCTGATGCTTAATGCCTCGTAACAGAGGTAAACCTGAGGGCATCTCCTCTGAAAAGACATTTCTAAATTTCTGCAAAAGTGAAATAAAAGTACTAGGCAGTTCATGGTTTGTTTCAATGGTAGAAAGTAAAGACTCTCTAAATCTTACTAACACCAATGCTTTTTTTCCTAAACTAGCATGCTTCTGATCCCTCTATTTTGCATAAAAACACATCTTGTGAGCACTCTCATTCGCTACAGATTTTTCTCTCTTACAATTCTATTTTTCACTCAGACACTGACTCTTTTTCCCACTATTTTCTTCTCTCAGAACCTCTTCTTTACCCTCTTATTTTTCAATTTTCTCACATCCTAAATATTCTTTTGTGGATTCACACATGCTTAATTACTCCAAGTATACTTCTTTAAGGGATAAAGGTGCTAGGGTAATCTTCTTTTCAAGGTAAGTAAAGGAGTATCGGTTTGTGAAACTATCATGGACCACCCTCCCATCATACTGTTATGGATGCCCTAGGAGTAGATGACAAGCCTGCATGGGAACCACATCACAAAATACTTCATCACTATATATCCTAATAGAGAACTGTACGTGGGTTTGCTTCACAACCTTCAGTTCACCAACATCACTTAGTCACTCTAGTTTGTAAGGGTTAGGGTGTTTGGTGCATTTCAACCCCAATTTTGTGACCATGGTAGAGCTAGCAATGTTTGTATGACTTCCAGCATCAATGATCATGAGTCCAACCTTGCCTCCCAACAAGACTTTTTTATGAAAGATGTTCTCACGCTGTTCTAGACAATCGTCCTTGGCTTGGACATTTAAGAACCACCTAGTAACAAGAGTAGGACCGTCAAAATGGGCTAAATCCATCGGGCCACCCCGTTTACCCATTTAAATGGACAGGTTTTACCTCTAAAATTAAGCCCGTTTAAATTTCAGACTAAACGGGCTGAGCTCGATTAATCCGAAAAAGATGACGGGTTAAACGGGCTAGCCCGCGGGTTAAATGGGTGGTCCATTTATTTTTTTGTTTTACATTTTTTCATAATAAAAATAGCACTTTTAGCTGATATTTCTTTCTATCCGACCCATCAAGTAAAAAAATATTATTTTTTAAAGGTTTTTGACCTAAAAATGATATTTGTTATTAAAATATTTTTCAAAAAGTAAAACAAAAGGATAAACGGACTGGCACGTTTAACCCATCGGGCTGACCATAAATGGTTTGGGCTGAAAAATTATGGCCCGCGAATGAAGCGGGCTTAAACGGTACAACATTTAACCCACGAGCTATCCCGTTTGACAGCCCTAAACAAGAGCCTTGCCACCAACAGCATACTCAACTATATCATCATCATCTGTAGCATCATCCGCATGTGGCATGTCCTCATTCCTATATGAGTTATCATATTATGAGAAAACATCATTTGCTTTAATGACCATGGCCCTTTTAGAAGTGGAATTAAGCGTGTGTTTCATCCTGTGCTGGTCTGTAGGCTTCTCCTTCGATTCGGTAGGGTTGGATTTGGTCTTCTCCCTGAAATTAGTACCTCTAGAGTCCCATCTTGAAGTAGGGTTAGAAGAATTACGCAGCCCCTTTGCCTTTTGCTGTTTTTTCACCTTGATAGCCAGGTTCACCAAGTCTTCCATATCCACGAATGGGTAACGTTCAACAATCTTTGCAATGTCTCGGTTCAGCCCACTCAAGAAACGTGCCATAGTAGGCTCAGACTCTTCCTCAATAATTTCCTGGATTAACAGCATCTTCAACTCCTTATGATACTCATCTACAGACTTAGAACCTTGGTATAGTCGTTGGAGTCGTTGATGTAGCTCTTTATAGTAGTAAGAAGGGACAAACCACTGTCGCATGACCTTCTTTATCTTTTCCCAAGACTGAATTGGTGGTTTTCCATTCCGTCTTCTCTTTTTGTCCAGTTCGGCTCACCAGACAAAGGCATAATCTAAGAATTTTACGGCTGCTAGTCTTACCTTTTTCACATCAGAGTAGTTGTGACAATAAAATAAGAGTTCCACCTTCCGTTCCCATTCCAGGTAAGCCTCAAGATCACTTCTGCCTTTAAATTTTGGGATGTGCATCTTGATAGCATTGAGGTTACTATCAACATCTTTCAGTTGTCTATGATGCTGGGATCTGGGTGAAGCCTCCTCCTCAGACTCTGATGCGTGAGCATCTTACACCATTTTTCTAGTTGTTTTTACATTGTTTTTAGTTAAAATTTATTAATTTTTATTATGTTTTAGTGCAAAATTTACTTTTGGATACTACTTTGAGTTTTTGTGGTATTTTTATGATTTTAGGCGAATTTCGGGCGAATTTGGCAGAGCCTTGTGCAAAGACAAAGAAAGGATAGCAGCTGTTGTCAACCCTGACCTCCTTGCATTCCAACAAACATAACATCAGATTCAGAGGTCTAATTGACACGTTCTTAAAATCTCTCAAATAAGCCTCTAAGGCTATAAAGTCAAATATACAAAAGGTGAGAGAATACTACGACAAAAGTAAAACAGAAACATACGAGGAAAGATGCATATGATTAAATAGGCATGTTATACAATTAGGCAAACTCACGTAATCAAAGCAATCAAGCACATAAAAGATGCATATGATGAATGCCTGTCCTATTGGCTCTTGATATCACTTGTCGGTCCATAAATGCCAACCCAACACATCCTTTCGGATGTCGCTTTTCTGCCACACCCACGAATATAGTGTCGGGCACACTCTATTCACCCACAGATATTGTGCCGGGCACACTCTATTCATCCACGGATATAGTGCCGGGCACACTTGCATGCGTAACCCAAGGGTATAGCGCCTGACACACTCTTGCAGCAGAAAAGATTATCAATTGTACATCAATTCCAGGGACATAATACCCTGCCCATCATCATACTTAACCCAAGGATATAGTGTCTGGCATACTCTCATCATTCAACGAGATCATCATCCCAGGATATAGTGCCTGGCACACTTTCCACATTCAACAAATCCATCAACAACCCCAAATCATCACCAGCCATTACCATTTCTCATCTCACATCTCTTTCAATTATCCATTTTCAACATTCTAAAGATATAGTACCTGGCACGCTTTACCTCAATAAACATCAAGCTCATAATAACCATCATCAGTTCTTAATTCCATTCCAAACTCATTAGTTCCTCAGTTTCTCAATTCATTTTCAGTACTCGCCAAGTTCACTACTCTTCCTTCTCTCTCAACCACACTCATCCTCCCTACACCAGAAACCTAGACCTCCGTCTGTTAACTTTTCAAAATAATCATCAACTAAAACCCTTAGCTTATTTTCCATATTCCCATACCCAAAATTAAGCCCAAAAGCCTTATAATGGTGTTATAGAAGCTTACAACCTTGTTGGAAAGGTGAAATAGTTAAAAACAAAGTTTAAATTTGTGAAACAGGGCGTATGCATCTGCAAAGGGGTGTGCGTGTGCACGCCCAAGAAGATTTTGAAAGTGTGCGTGCGCATAGGGGTGTGCGTACGCACAGGTACTAAAGTTTACAAGCCTGTTCACTCGCACAAGCTGTGCGAACGCCCCCAACAGACGACCCTTTCCGACTTGTGCGTGCACACAGGGCTATGTGTACACACAGGTTGTAAAACTCCATTGGTGTGTGCGTGCGCACAAGGCTATGCGTACGCACATACCAAAAATCATAAAACTCTACAACTCTGCAGAATTTCAAATTTCGACACCAAACTTTGAATAATCATAACTTCCTCTACAAAAATCCAAAATTTTCAAACTTTATATCAATTTAAAGCTCTCAAAGACATTTTTAAATTAAAACAAGTTTCATGTAATTTCAAGCTTTGAGGCTTAAGTTATGGTCCATCAAATTTCACCAAAAATGTATTTTTATCCAAAATCTCAAAAACTCAATTTAAAACCAAACCTCAATCCAATACCAAATCAATCACTTTTCAACCATACCAAAACAACCCAAAATACATACCAAACACTACTTCAACCATTTTCTCAATCACACAACCTTCTAAACCAAATCAACAATTCCAAATCCAACCAAATTCACATTTTTCACTTTCCATTAACCTTATTAACGTCAACAAACCCCATCAACCATTAACAATCCTAAAAAATCATCACTACCCAATTTCCACATCATACACCAACACCATCATTTTCCATAATCAACCCAACTCATCAATAATCGTCAACAATACCAACAACTCTCAACAATCGTAACAAACATCAACACTCATCCTCAATTTTCTCAACATCAACAATCATCATAACACTCGTAATCAATATCAACCATCAACAATATGAACAATCACTACAAATCCTCATCAATCTCAATAATCATCAATCCCTCATCAACAACAATAAGTCACACATTCCTCATCAACCTTCATAATCATTAAATACCAACAACATCAATATTCATCATCAATCATTAAATACCAACAACCTCATCAAATCATATAATCATTATTACTAGCATTTGGATTCATTCCACACAACACCACCACTTCATTTATCAATCCTCATCAACAACACCAATCATCAATACTCAATAACACCAACAATTTCCAATAATCATCATCAACCACAATAACCCAATACTACCAACAATTAACATCAATTCACATATAATTGTTCATACACCAACAACATTCAATCCTATCTTAGGGTCAACTAGCCTAAGTGTCCATAAATATTACATATTACATAAAAAAAACTGAAACCATACCTTAGTCGATTCCCAAATACACCAAACACCAAAATGAAGCCACCAAACTTGATCCAAAACCTCAACCAACTCCAACAAACACCAAAGCTCAAACTAACAACACATATATATACCAAATCAAAACCTAAGATACACAAAACAACTAGACACAAGGGTTTAGTGGAACCTTACCTTATCCAATGTGAGTAAGGGTAAAATTCAACAATTACCCGCTACTAGAGATCACCTAAACAACCATAATCTCAAAATCTACTCAAAAACCAAACAAAAATGCGCAGAATCTAGGGCTGGAAACTTGGGATGGAGTTTTGAGTTCTTACCAGAAAAACTTAGACAAAAAGGAAGAGCTCGTCAAGAGCTTCGCGTGGCCGCAAACGGCTCATCAATCAAAACTCCAGATCAAAAGTTATGGAGCTTTGAAGGAGGAAGGTGTTTGCTATTTTTGATGAGTCATTTCATGATTTTAAGAATTTTTTCTTCAAAACCCAAGCTATTGATAATACCTTACCTTTCTTTTTTGATAAAACAACAAACCCTGATTTTCTTTGTACTAGGAGGAAAAACCGATAATAGTTAAGTACAATGTGAACGATTTAGATGATCTCAAGAAGAGCGTAGTTGACCTGTTTTAGGAGTGTTGGTGTCGTGCTCCTTATTTGGATACTAAAAAGATTTTTAGGAAACCCCAGCTAACTCCAATCCGACTTAGGTAGTCTTCTTTCTATTTTTGTGAGGTTCTGTTAATTATACATTTCATGCCTGACTTTGTTTTTGATTCCATGATGTGATGTAGAAAAAATGGCTCCCAAGACGGCCGCAATGAAAAATTTACAGACTGCGAAGAAGAGTGTCGTTGCTCGCAATCTCCAGCTACAAAAGTTTGGGGAGGTGGCTTTGATAAACCCCGATTTCGTGATTTATCTTGTGCTTATTTTGGGGAATTTTATCGCCTTTTTCCACATTTATTCAAAGAAATAGCATGGTTTTGTAATCCTCCTTTGAATTGTGCTTAAATGTAAAAACATGCTTTTTAGGCCTTAAACTCGTGATTTTAATTCACTTTAATTCCATTCGATGCCTTGATGTGTTTGTTGAGTAATTTCAGGATCATAAGGCAAGTATTGAATGGAAGAAATGAGGAGAAAAATATACAAGGAGGAGAATGTATGAAGAAACAAAGATTGGAATTGCATCAAAGGGGCGCGCACGCGCACAAGGCGCGCACGCGCAGAAGAGGTTCATGTAGGCACGCACACGCGAACATGACGCGTGTGCGCAGATGAAGGATTTGTCAATCGACGCGCAAGCGCAAAGCGCGCGTACGCGCCGATGCTTGCACGTGACTCACTTAAAGGCAAATCGCTGGGGGCGATTTCTGGACCACCCAGGCCCGATTCCAGCTTGTTTCTGAGTGTATTTCATGCAGAATTGAAGCCCAAGAAAAAGGAGGGAAGGAGGAAGAACATTAGTGAGTATTAGCATCATGTAGTGTAGTTTCTAGAGAGAGAAGTTCCATCTTCTCTCTAGAATTAGGATAGATTAGGTTAATTTCACTTCAATCTAGTTTCGATTTCATGTTATTCTCTTGTTTTTATCTACAAATTCTTGTTTCTAGCCTTGATTATTCTTAGTCCTCATGGTAACTTTCCTTTTTGTTATCTTTTGCGATGATAAATTCTTGTTGGGTTTGGATCTTTTCTTAATTACAATTTAATGTGTGATGTTCTTTTATTTCTGAATTGAGTTGTGATCTCATTTTCTTTACAATTGTTATTCATCAGATTTCACCAATTTTTGTTAATTGTTGTACCTTTCTTTTATGCCTTTCAAGTGTTTGACAAAATGCTTGGAAGGATGTTAGAATAGAATTTTATGTTCTTGGCTTGGGAAGGTAACTTAGGAACTCTTGAGTTGCTAATGTCCAAGTGGTTGATGATTGGGAGCCGTTAACTCTAATTCTAACTAATTGAATTAGTAAGGAATTAGGACTTATGATTTTGGATTGACATAGCTCATTTGACTTTCCTTTATGAGTTAGAGGATGACTTAATGAGGTTGATCCTTGCCAATTCTCATGTTGTGGTTAGTAATTATGATAGAGATCCTTGACCACTAACCCTTGCCAAGACCCATTTGTCATTTGATCTCTGTTATTAATTACTTTCATGTTTATCATTCCAAAAATCCCAAAAACACACCTTATAGCCAATAACCAAGCATTTCATTGTGATTCCTAGGGAGACGACCCGGAGTCTAAATACTCCGGTTAATTTTTATTTGGGGTTTGTTACTCGTGACAACTCAAATTTTTTATGTGAGAATTGTTTGATGGTTTGGAGCAATGCTTACAACGAAGTAGTTCTTATTTCTATAAGAAGGAAATCTAGACCATCGAGCAAAGTTCAATCATAAAAATGGTGCCGTTGCCGGGGATGACAATGGTGCTATGTTATTGGCTATTGTATATATTGTAAATATATTGAATTTGGTTTGTTTGTTTGTTTTACTAGTTAGGATTTTGTTTTCTTTGTTTGTTAGTAATACTTGCTTTCTTTTATACTCTCTTTCACTATGAATTCTCACCCCTTTTGCTATGAGTGTAGTTTTAACTATATTGTAGGAAATAGAGGCTTCAATGAGGATATGCATCAAGGATTTAGGAATCAAGGATGGGAGGAACTTCAAGCTTATGAACAACCTTCATGGCAACAACCTCCTACGAGCTCCTATAGGTATAATCTGATTCTAATGTGTATCAACCCAATGTATGTGATGACCCTAATTGTGGTTGTCAACCACAATCATCATATGCATATGATCCCATCTCTCAATATAGTTACACACCACATTCACAAGCCTCACATCACCATTCAACTCTATATGGCCATAATTCATACACACCATATCAACCACCATATAAATCACATCTAGAACCACCGTTCCAATACCAATACTCCCCTGAACCACAAGATCCATACACACCACCTCAAGGATTTCACCAATATGAACCGCATTCCAATACAACACGTTTCCCTTGAATGATGAATCCTCTCTTTTACCACCAACTCCCAATGAAGCCACCATAATAGAAGTGAGAGATCTTGAATCTCATCTCTTAAGGCGACATAAGGAGGACGAAAAGAAGTTTGAGGAGTTAAGAGCGAAAATGACTACTATGGTAGAAACCATTGGTGACATCATCTCATTCCGCCTAAGCTTGTGCGACCAAGGCACTCCCATTGTTGAATGTGGAGAAGCAATCAAGGAAGTTAGTGAGGAAATGAACCTGAAACTCCAAGGCAAAGAAGAGGAACCAAAGCATGAAGTACAACAAGAGGAGAATGTAGAGATGATTGAACCAAAGGAAGTAGCGGTTGGATGTTTAGGATATGTTGAGTACATAAAGGAATCTCAAGTTGAAGAATCCTCTTTCAGGGAATGTAAAGGGGATACTAAAGAAAAGAAGTAATGTTGCGGGAGTAAACGAAGAACCGAAGGGAATTGATCAAGAAATGGATTTTATCATCAATGAATTTTTGTCTGCATTGATTAGTCCCCTTGACAATCTTGTTGAACCCTCTTCCAATGAAGAAGTGGAAGAAGTGTTCCAAGCAACAAGCCCTCCTATCTATGATGATTCCGAATCAACATATGATCCTTGTGAGTTTGAAGAATCCTTCCCCACTATGCTTGGAATTGACGATGAGATAGATTTCGCTCAACCTCCTCTGTATGATTTGAGTGATGGGGAAGAGACAGAAGAAATTGGTGAAGAAGAACTTGAACTTGAGGAATCTTATCAAGTGGTGAAAACCTCTAAAAGGGGATGGACGGGAGTAGAACATGCTTTGTCACGATCTTTGGGAACTCCTCCATCTAATTTGTCATCCAATCCTTCGCTTGAGTGGGTAAAACTTCTAAATCTCAGCTTCATTATTCCACTTGAATATGGTTTACTTGAGACGGATGGCCAACTTAGGGCACTCTGTGGAATTAAGCGTAAGAGGAGGACATTTAGTGGTTGGCATTGTAAGTATAGATTCATTATGGTTGGAAACTCGAAACTGAAGAACATGGATTGGTGTAATGCTCAATTGAATGGGTCTAGGAGGATAGTCTGGTGCTCACATGAGAATTCTACTTTCTTATCACCCGAACAGAACCGAGACGACCAACTAGAAGATGGGTGTGAAGATAAGATATGTGATCCTGGATCATACGCTGGAAGTCAATTTTGGGAGCTCATATCTTGGAAGGAACCTCACCAAAGCTTGGTGAACATGGTTGAAAATCCAGAAAACCAATTGAAGGACAAGCACTCTTGGAGGTTCAAGGATGGATACAAGCATAAACCGCCTTGATAAGGAGCCTCCTAAATGTCCAACTTAAGGACTTATACCAAAAGTGCTTGGTGGGAGACACCCCACCATGGTAAACGCTTTTGCTTTGATTGCTAAGGTGTTTTATACAATCTATGCTTACAACGAAGTAGTTCTTATTTCTATAAGAAGAAAATCTAGACCGTCGAGCAAAGTTCAATCATCAGGCTTCGCCTTCTAAGTCGGACTCGGGTGCTGCTGTTTTTGTGAAGATTACACTCGACCTCGGCCCTCAGTTAATTCCCTCCTCCTCAGAACAACAAGAAAATCGTCCCCCAAAGCAAGCAAACCATCCACCTCCTTCAAATCCCAACCCGACCTCTAAAAAGCACAAGACATCGAGCTTGGGCATCTATGAACAAGGTTTTGATGCTTTGGCTTGGAGTGAAAAGCATATTATTCCTCATAGTTTCATAAGCAAGGATGATGTTGCTATTGAATCTCACCTCCAGGTTATGGCTTGAGGAGGAGTTCGGATGGCCGGGCTCTGCGCGGCCTTACTGAAGGAGCTTAAGAAGATCCCCCTCTGTTCCGGTGCCAATGTTTCGGGGTTACCTGAAATGGTGATTTGGATCTGAACGTGAGGTCCAAACTCCTTTTGAGGCAGCGTCCAACTTGTTCTGATGCCGAGGTGCCGCCGTCAGAGTTCTTCGTAAGGAGGTGGGTGTGGTACCTGCAAAAGACTCTTATACTTAAGTTAGCAAGGATTTTAAGTAGGTTTTGAGTAGTTCCACCTTTATTGGTGGATAACCGCTCCCTTTATCTTGAGAGTTTGTTGGGATCTTTCCTCTAGATGGAATAGAGATAGTAGGAGATATTTAGAAAGGTAGTTACTTATTTGGATAAGTGGGGCTGAACTTCTTTCGTCACGCCCAACTTCTTAGGGGTGTATTTGGCAAACGCGTTGGGGAAGAGAGAAGTGTGTTTGAGTCTCTTGAAAGTTTCACTTTTATGTTTGGCAACTTTTATCCCCCTGAACACAAAAAATGATTCTACCTCTGAACACATGTTCATGAGAAGCTAAAATTTGTAGCTTCTGCGTTTTACGTTTATGGTGGCTGATTATCCTTGAAAAATTAGATGAAATTTTTTTTACCGATCCTACCCTTCATTTTCTATCCTTTACTGTATTTTATTTATATTCTGTATGAAATTTTTTATTTTTTTATTTTTTATTTGATTTTATTCATATGAATTTTATTTACCTTTTATTGTATTTCTTTTGTTCATATAATATATGTTGTTGGTTTTATGAAAATTTTATTATTTCTTATATGTATGATTTTTTTCTATCATTTGATGTACTCTATTTTTGTTTTGTATTAATTTTTTATTTTTTATTTTAATTTTATAAAATTTATAATTGTAATTATTATATACTACGTTTATTATCAAAATTTTGTATAATATAAATTATGATCCTGTAAAAAAGGACAAAATAAATAAAAAAAACTAATTATAAGTAACAATAGAGTCATAAATAATAAAAATTTATAGTCCAAAATAATATTAAATTAAAGAGCACTGACAATACTAAAAAAATTATAAAATATTTTTTTTTGTTTGACATTATAAAATTTATAGTACTCTCTTTGATATTTTTATTTTTTATTATATTTATTTTATCTATATGATAATTATTTTTTCATCTAAAAATAATTTTGAGTAATATAATCTAAATAATATTTATTTTACTATAATACGGTTTGATATAAAAATTGTCAAACAGAAACTACATTAATACAAACTTACTTCTCATAAAAATTAATTTTATAAAATCAATTTTATACAAACTTGCATTTAAAAACGATAATCTAAATACACATTCAATAAATTAGATAACTACCCTTTTTAAATGGACTTTTTTACTTATTAAACCTGACTTTATATTTTGGGATAGGATATGAGCAACTACTTTCTCAAAACAGAGGATCCACTTTTTCATCTTGATATACTTTATATTTATATCAAACATGTGAAAAATAATAAAAATAATTAAATTAACACGTGAAAATTTCACTTTGAAGTCGGCTAGTTCGAACCAAGAAATCATTTTTTACTTCATGTTGTCATTCTTTTATTATCTTTAAACTAATTAAAACTCTAAAATAATAAAAATATCCATTATCCATATTAAATAATTCAGTTATAGTGTAATTGTTTCATTATTTTATTATATTTAACTTTATATAAAAAGCAAAGCAAAAGAAATACTTAACAAATACTACGTTAAACTGTAACAGATATATACCGAATTAAGATTTTTTTTTAAAAAAAGCAGTAAATATTTTGGAAGAAAAAAATGCTAAAGAAAATATTGGCTTTGTGCTCATCCGATGGGAAAAAATTATTGCTGGCTCATTGGAAGCCGTCCAGTGTCCAGTTGAAAGAAGTTCCAAGTCACAGTCACACACCTGATGTTTTTTATTTAATTTCAGAAGATCGTTTTTAATCCGAACTGATCGGACCATTAATTTGTTAGATTTCTGGTCTAACCGGCCAGTCTGATCTGACTTACACAACTATGGCTCCTCGCCTATATAAAGGGTAAGATCATTATGTTGCCAATGAACAAGACATAATCTTTGGAATACCTGCTCCCTCTTTTCTCTTTTTCCTCTGTCATCATAGTCTAGATGGATCTACCAAAACTTGCTTCAATAATCACATCATCAACATTCACCAAAGTGCTCCTTCCTCTGGGGAAAAATTCATCATTTCCAGCAACAATAATTAGGACCTTAAATTCCCCCTGCTCAATTCAATGCAATGCATTGAATTTAGTTTCTAACGATAACAATAATAATAGTAGTAAAAGTCAAACAACAGATCGTCAAATTGTTGCTAAATACGAACCTTCTATTTGGCCTCATGAGTATATCCAGTCACTCAATAGTGAATATAAGGTATGCTTCGATACTTCCATCATATTATTGTAGATCATTCTTCGTAAATTTCTTAGGCATCCTTGTTAGCAAACTTTAGTGAATATAGACTTTTGGATAATGGAAAATTCAAAGAGTATTATACTTTAGGTTCGACTAGGTATAGATAGGCTATGTCGGTAAGGACTTCAATGCTCAAGTGAAAAATAAAGTAGGTGAGCATGAATTATAAAATTACTCATACTTACTCGAAAGTATTTATATAGGATGAGGAGGTTAATTTGTTCAGAGATTGAACTTTTACATATACATACAGTGCAAACTTTATGAGTTCACTTACTTAAAAATATGTGAAGCGAGATTGAAACATGCATAGTAGGAGCATTCGCATTCGCATTTGTAGTGCAGTTTGGTTTGATTATTTAAGAAAAAATCATCTGATCTGGTCATTTATTAAAATTGCAGTTTGATTTGATTCGATTTTTTTGACCATCCAAACCAAACTAAAATTAAAACCGGTCTAATAACCTTGTGCATGTGCTCCAAGTAAAGTCAATTATCGGATCAGTCAACCCCAACTCGATCCCAAATGTTGTCTCTCTCAGAGAGTTGGACCTTTACTTTTGGACCATATTATTCAAATTCTCATTGTCCAAAATTTTAAATTGTTGCCACAACAAGACTAATGCAAATAATAACTAAATTAAGAAAAACATTTTATTTTCATTCCAAGACTTGGTTGAGTGGTAGATATGTATGCTTTGTTTAAAAAGTACATTGAATTTAAATCCTAGCTGAGATTATATTGCAGATTAACCGAAAATCGTTTGAGATTCAAAATATAAGTTAACCAATCGAATGAATGTAAATTTTTAGTGCACGGTTAATCAATTTAAAATAATAAATTATAAAAAATAATTTTTAAAAGTATAAATTTTATTAAATTTCGATTGAACTTTAAATTTTTATCTTTATCAATTTAGTGCCCAACTTATTTTTTAGAAACTTGCTGCTTTATTATTATTGAGTTTTATTTGTTTTAGCTTTTACTCTAACATTGAATTCCTTATTTCCTTTCGTGTTTTTGTGTTTGCTCTTTTATTTATGGAGAATTGAAAGAAACACTTGTATACTATATATAACTAGTCGACTATAAAAGGCAAAAAAGTGTATATAAGAAACACAAAACTACATGAACTAAACTCACATATGCATGGATATAACACCAACCCCGCACCCTTAATTTATCTGATCTCACTTATTCTTTTCGGTATTATCACCAAGAACAAACAAAAAATTACAACATGTCTCAACAGATTAGACACACTTAATTACTCTTAGGTATATAAATAACAAAACTCTTTAATTAATGAGCAGGAGGAAACATACCTCAAGCAACACCATGTTTTGAAGGAAGAAGTAAGAAAGATGCTTTTCAAAGTTGAAAATCATGTTGACCAGCTTGATCTTATTGATGTGTTGCAAAGGCTTGGAGTGGCTTATCTTTTCAAGAGTGAAATAAGGAACATATTGGACAGTATCCATAACATAGATTACTCCCAAAAAAAGAAGACTCTGCATGCCACAGCACTCGAATTCAGGATCTTAAGGGATCATGGTTATGATATATCAACAGGTTTTTCACCTTCTTATGACATGCATCACATACTACTTAGGAATATTTAGTTGAGATTGAAACACAAAAATATTTTAAATAATTATTTATACTAAATAATCAGATCAGATGATAAAAATTCACCCAGATTATTTATTTATTTATTTATTTATTTTAATTTCTCGTCATTAACAATATGTGGAAAATTATATGATGCTCTCAGTATATAAAAGCTATATATTCTCATTAAACAATTGATGTGTTGTATATTATTTTTGTTGTAGATGTTTTTGTTGACTTTCTAGATGAAAGGGATAATTTTAAGATATCTCAGTCAGTTGATATTGAAGGAATATTATCACTATATGAAGCCTCATTTTATTCATGGGAGGGTGAAAGTATATTGGATGAAGCAAGAGATTTCACTTTGAAAATTCTTGAAAAATATTCATTCAGAAATAAGAGTGAAGGGAACTACTTATCACTCCTAATTGATCATTCTTTGGAGATTCCATTGCATTGGAGGGCTCCACGATGGGAGGCACAATGGTTCATTCATGCTTATGAAACAAGGAAAACAATGAATCCTTCTTTACTTGAGTTTGCTAAATTGGATTACAACATTCTTCAAACCATCCATCAAGAAGACCTCAAGCATGGGTCAAGGTGATATGCCACCCATTTTTATATGTTTACAATCACTAAATTAAGCATGCATCAAGGTAATTTTAATTTGCTTGAAAGATTATTTTTTGACTCAAACACACTCAAACTACTAAAAAAGCAATCAATACTGTAAAAAAAATTAACCATGCTAATAATTTACTCTTTTGATGCAATAAATCTTTTTACCAATAATTATGGGCATTTTAATTAAAAAGAAAACTACTGTAAGTCAAACTTAATCAATACAACCAAAGTTACCTAAAGAATATCATTTTATGCACGTTCTATTATTAAAGGCAGAGCATACCCCTGCATGCTTTAGGGGTTTTTCCATTAATTAGTGCAATCAAAAGCATATGCAATTTTTTTTTTTTTTTTGTTCACATGCTAAATGATTTTGTTCCTTTTTCTTTCTCCTTCTTTTAAGTTGGTGGAAAAAACAAGACCTTCTAGAAAAGTTGAACTTTGCTAGAGATAGGTTGGTAGAGAACTTCCTTTGGCCTTTGGCAATGAATTCGGAGCCACATATTGAATTTTTCAGAAGGAATTTAACAAAAGTCAATTGCTTAATAACCACAATTGATGACATCTATGATGTGTACGGAACTTTAGAAGAGCTAGAACTTTTCACGGAAGCAGTTGATAGGTCAGTAACTAAAACTTACTCCTATTTACTTAATTGTAATTTTTTTTTCTTCTAACAAAATATTATATGGTCCTTAAATTATAATTGTGTTTTTATTAATTCTTTAAATTTTAAAACATTAATTTTAGATAATAGGTTTCAAAAATATAAAAGATTTTATAATTTCACTAAATTTAGTAAATAAGTCCTTATGCTTCAAAAGCTTGTAAACAAGTATTTGTACTTTAACAACTTTTGTAATTAAATTTCTGAGGTTAAAAAAGTTAAATAAAAGAATAGACTTAGGTATATTCTTGTAATAACTTAATTTGTAAGCAACAAAAATTTGAAAAGATTAAAAAAAAAAGAGTTACAAACGGATGTTAGGTGTGATAAGTGATAACACAAAAATTATTCATTTTAGTTGTATATGTTTTTTTCCATCAAATTAGTTGAATAACATATTAAGAGATAATATATTTAATTATATAATTACTTTAAATTGAATACATATTTATTTTGTCAATAATTGACATATGTATATTCATATAAAATTTATTACAAATCAATAGTTGTTTCCAAACCTTAAAAACAAAGAGAAGCCATTTCTTATATTATATTATTATATCATAATCATAAAGAACAAAATACTAAAGTTTTCTATAATATATATAAAAAAATTAATGTATAACAATAAAATTTAATTTGATATTGTATTTGAAAAACTGAGTGACTATTGTTTAGTAAGATAAAAAAAAATCACTTACAATATTAAAG
Source organism: Arachis duranensis (assembly GCF_000817695.3). Classification (NCBI taxonomy): domain Eukaryota; kingdom Viridiplantae; phylum Streptophyta; class Magnoliopsida; order Fabales; family Fabaceae; genus Arachis; species Arachis duranensis. The sequence continues at coordinate 70,671,746 of NC_029778.3, read as the reverse complement.
ACTAATAAATTAAAAACCCCTTTTTGTTCACAATATTGATGACCCTACTTGCATTGTATGATTCTAGATGGGATCCAAACATCATTGATACTCTTCCAGAATACATGCAGCTATGCTTTCTTTCGCTCTATAACTTTGTCAATGATTTGGCTTTTGAATTCCTAAAAATGAACGGTTTCTATATTGCTCCATACCTAAAGAAATCGGTAAGAAAGTATTTGTTTGTTTGTTTTAATTATTTAGCACTTTATTATTTATTATTTATTATTTTACAATTTTACTTTAAGTCCCTATTGAAGAGATTATTATTGTGCTTGTGAAATTTTTAGTGGACAGATATATGTAAAAGCTATCTTATAGAAGCAAAGTGGTTCCATAGTGCGTATAAACCAGGGTTTGAGAAGTATGTAGAGAACGGATGGATCTCCATAGGCATGCCGGTTATACTTGTCCATACTTATTTTTTGGTTCCACACTCATTCAAAAGAGAAGAACTACCTTGCATTCAAGAATATTGTGACATGATTCGGTTTCCATCAACCATTTCACGCCTTGTTAATGATCTTGGAACATATGAAGTAATTTCCAAAATCTCTTCATTCTTGTTACTTATTCTAAGGCTTAATTATTTCGGGAGTGCACATAATATATTATATAATTTTTAGTATAATTTTACTCAATTTTTAAATAGGTTCATATAATTTAAAATTTTAAATAAAACTCTTACCAATAAGAAAATATTTTACTTAAATTCCTATTTTCATTCATCACCTGTAAGATCATAAAGAAATTCCAAACCAGAAGAAAATATTGTATTTATAGTGACATTTTGTAATCTTCCATATAAATTAGTACTTAACTAAGAACTTGCTGAAATTCGTTAAAAAAAAACTATAGAGGTTGAATTAAAAATTGAGTTAAATTATAAAAAATTATAAACACTTAATAAAATTATTTACAAAACTTTCTTATATTTATTTCATTTTTATTATTATTTTATTGTAATATTTATTTCTTTTTGATTTTTAGCGTGAAAGTGAAAATGGTGATACTCTGAAGTTAATTCAGTGCTACATGAATGAAACCAGAGCTTCCGAAAAAAATGCCAAAGAACATATAAAATTCATGTTGTCCTTAACATGGAAGAAACTAAATAAGGAAGCTCATAATTCTTCTTTGCCTCAAATCTTTGTTGGCATGGCTGTGAACCTGGCCAGAATGGCAATGTGCATGTATAACCATGGAGATGGACACACTATTCAAGATTCTCAAATGAAGAATCGTGTTCTATCATTAATTGTTCAACCCATTCCTTACAAAGAAAACCGTTTTTGGTGACTGCTTACAAAGAAAACTTGGTTGAGAAGAACTAAAATGCTCATTAATTAGTATTATTCAAAATGATGTGCTTATTTTATGTTAGAATCTCTGTTGAAATAATGTACCTTATATGGTCTACTAGTATTTTCTTTTAAGGTTTAATTACTATATTGGTCCTATAATTTTATAAAACTTTTAATTATATCTTTATATTTTTTTTAATTGAATTCTTGCATCAAATTTGTTTTTTAATTGGATTCCTACATTTTTTTTAGAACAATGCTAAGGGCCAGCAATTTTTGTGATTGTTAGCCATCAACTAGCCATCAATGATGATTTGATGGTGTGAGATTGGTATGAAATTTCATCCAATGGCTCACCTTTCTCTACTGGTTACATACTGGCCAAAATTCAATAAAACTGCTGGTCCCTAGACTTTTCTTTTTTTTTTTTTATTTAGGTCTTTATACTAATTCTTTTTTTAGTTGAGTCCCTATAAAATTAAGCTAATTACTATTAAGAAGGATTTAATTGAAAAAGAATTTAGTGCAGAAACTCAATTAATAAAAAAAAGTATAAAGACCTAATTGAAAATTTTATAAAACTATAAGAATTAATAGAGTAATTAAACATTTCTTTTATTGTAATATTAAATGTTTTCTTTTATTGTTAGTTTTGCCAATGATGTATTCTAGTGCTCCATTCTATGCTAGCTGTCTGTGAAAATTATTATTTTTCACTATCATATGGGTTAAGGTGACTTTGAACTTATTTGAAAAAGAAAAAAGTTTAGAGAATTAGTAATTTTTGTGTTTTATAACTAATATTATTTAACTATAAAAAAAATGAATGATCTCTTATCATTAGATATACTCGTATCATTAAAAATATTATTGATGACTAATTAATAATCACAAAATACAAAAGCTGCTGCGTTGCCACTCCTCTATAATATATTAGAGAAGAATCAATAATTGTATGTATCCGTTCTATTTAAACAGCAATAATTCATCATTGCAACCTAGCTTGTATAAACATCAAATCCTAAAGCAGGAAAAGAAGATAACTGCAACATTACATCTGTCAATGTTGTCTACCACATACATTTCATTTGGACGTTTTAGCCCTTTTTTTAAGTAAAATGGTACATCATCTGGTACAATTAATGATTCGTTAATGGTGCATGTTTCAAGTTATTGTTGTTTTATGGTTTCAAAAGTTAAAGGCTTTGTTTGAAAAAGTATTTTTGAAGAAGTAAAAAGCACAAAATATTGTTTTCTATTTATTAAATTAAAAAAGTGTATTTATAATTTTTGAAATTAAGATTTTTTTAAAAGTATTTAAAAGAGAAATTTTTAATTTGAAATTAATTTATTTTAAAATTAAAAAGTTTAATATAATTTTATTTATTAATTAATATTTAAATTTAATTCTTATATTTATATTTAAAGTGTTTGAATATTATGTGTTATCAAATGTATAAAGAATCATTTTTTTTTATAGAAGAATTATAGACATAGAAATAACTAGAAAATAAAAAATATTAGTCTAAAAAAATCTAATCATAAAATTTCTAAAATTAAACTAAACTAAAAAAGGAAGAATATTATAATTAATTCTATTTACAGAGAAACTTATGAAAGAAATTAAGAATCTAATTTTTATTGATCTAGTCAATACTCTCCCTCAATCTGACTTGAAGATATTTTTCATTGACAGCTTGCTTATTATGCTATCAAAGGTCTTCTTAGGTAATTATTTAATTAGAACATCTGCTAATTATGTCGTGGTCGGAATATATGAGATACAAATTTGTCCTCTCTCAATCTTTTTCTTTATAAAATGCTTGTCAACTTCAATATGTTTAGTTCTATCATGCAAAACTGGATTTTGGACAATAAAATTACAGATTTGTTCTCACAATACAATCTTATTGATGGAGAAATGGGAACCTTTAGTTCTTGTAAGATTTTCTCTACCCATAGTGCTTCACATATTTTATGAGCCACTGCTCTAAACTCAGCTTCTGCATTACTTTGTGCCACAACACTCTTTTCTTACTCCTCCAACTAACCAGCTTACTTCCAACAAAAGTACAATACCCAGATGTTGACTTTCTATCCATGACATTTCCAGCCAAATTTGTATTTGTATAGACTTCTACTTAAAGATATCCATACAGTAACCCTTTTTCAGGCGACCCCTTCTACTTACCATGCTCACAGTAAAAGCTATATCCAGGCATGTATGGGATAAATCATTACAACATTTTCAAGTTGAGGCAACATTTAAAAAGTGTTGCCTAAAGGCTGGCAAAATATTGCTTTGATCTATGGCAACACTTTTGGACCTAAGGCAACGTTTTTGGACGGCGTTGCATATGCAGCCGTTGCCTTAGATCAAGGCAACACTTTTTTGTTTCAAAAACAATGCTTTTGAGAGCAACACTTGGTAAGTGTTGCCTTTGGTTGAAAAACAACAACACTTTAAAGGTGTGTTTGAGACAACACTTTTGCAGTGTTGTCTCTTCTCTCGTATTTTGGTCACTACTAAAAAGTATTGCCTATTTCCAATAAAATGCAACTCTTTTACGTGTTGCTTATAAGTTGGAATTTGTAATACTTTAAAGTATTGCCTATTAGTTTTGAATATGCAACCTTTTAAAGCATTGCCTTTTCTTTTGAATATGCAACCTATATAAGTGTTGCCTTTTCTTTTGGATATGCAATCTATACAAGTGTTATTTTTTTTTTTTGGATATGCAACCATACAAATGTTGCTTTTTCTTTTGGATATGCAACCATACAAGTGTTGTCTAATATTCAAAATATACAACTAATAAAAGGATTGCCTTTTTTATAAAAATAATTACTTTTGTAATAAAAATACAAAAAAATAAAATATACAATAAAATTTTTTGTTCATACATGTGTAATTATTTTAATTAATAAATAAATTTGTGCACAATAAAAAAAATTATAAAAGAGACAAAATAACTAATAATAAAATTCTAATTAAAATAGATATTAAAAAGTTCAATTAGTATTTCAAATACAAGTTCATCAATAATTTTCAACAAAATAAAACTTTTGTCTAACAATAATTGTCATAACAAAATAGTAGTTAATATTTATCAAAAAAATGTCAATCTACTTGCATATTTTATATCCATACTTGACTTTGTTGGAACAATCTGATAGTGTGTGGATCCAAAATCAGTATCAAATGAAAGCTTTTCGGTAACATCAGAGTAATGGTATGATGAACTCAATTTTCTTGCTTCCACTGAGTTCAATAATTGCTGCAGTAGCCACTGTTGTACTCCCCTAATAACTATGTGCGAGTAACATCAAACTTTTCTATTAAGTCAATAATTCTTAACTTGTGCCAGCTGAAAATACAGGTGTCAAAAAAACTCCCAAATTATTCTAAGTTCTAACTATATGATTATCCATACAATAGCAAAATAACCCTAATAGAATAAAATCAAAGGAACAAAATAATTCAGGATCCATATACTTCAATTTTTTAGTGTAGAATCCATTGAAATAACTTATAAAGTTACAGCATATAAAAGCAGAAGTTTCCAAATGAAAAACAAACATATAAATGAATTGGGGTTTAGTTAAAGTTGCATTTAAAAAAAATTAAAACATAAAAGGTGCAATAATGGAAAATGATGTATGTGTTTGATGAAGTACCTAAGTAAACTGAGAAAGAGAAATGCAATTCAAAGAATGATGATTGCTCCAAAAAGGTATTAGCTTAGTAGTTCTTATTTAGAATCATAGAATCAGAAGGAATAAGCTCACAGGAAGAGACTTCACTCACATAACTGTTGGTGTGAAAGGAAATAGCGTTGCTGCTATATTAGATTTTTCTCTTTTTTTTTAATGATTATTCTTTTATTATCACTATCAAATAAAATTAATTAATTTATGTTTGAGAGAAAGCAACAGAGAAATAAATGACTGAAACATAAATTTGAAGAGAAAAAATGAAAAGATAAAGATATGAAACAACTCTCTTGATAATTCTTTTATTATTCTAAAAAGCTAACTAAATACAAACTAATCATAATTCTTTTATTATTCCAAAAAAAATATTAATAATTACTTTTGAAAAGATATATTTTAAAATAAAAATACTTTTATATTTTAATTTTTTAATTAAACAATCAGTATTTTATTACATAAAAAAGTGCAAAAGAATAACATAAACATATAAAAGCAAATAAGTATAAGATAGAAATATCTTACGAGGTCATGCCGCAACAATTTGCTATATACACATAATTTGCATTTAGTATTCACCAAAGATTCGTAAATATTCTTTTATCAATCTCCTTCAAGAAAAAAAAAACCCAAAGACTAGTGTAACAGAAATAAATAAAAAAACACACAATAAAATGACCACAGCGACTTTTATATATATTTTCTCTTTGATGGTTGAGGAAATTATTAGAAGCATATATGTGTCAAACACTTTATGCTCGCCAAAGAGTTTTATTCCATGTCACATGGATGGGATTTAAAGATAGCATTCATTCATATCTTTTCAAAATTATATTAAACCTTAGCTTGTTAATAAACATTAGAGTAGTTTCAAAATTATATCTTATGTCTGTATCATGCTAAGCGAAAAAGAAGACAGCGACCACTATTCCTGGCTTGAAGAAGGTACCTACCTAATTATCCCATCACTTACTCAATTTCAACTTACCTATTCCTATAATTCATTTTATTACTCCTCCTCTTCGCCTGAATCAAATCAGATATATATACATGCATCACTGTTAATTGTTTTATATAATCTTTTACTATACTATACGAGATTTTAGTTGTTTTATATAATCATTGATTACTTTTCCTTTATCGATTACATTATTTATTAGATGCATATATAGTTGATTAAAACTCACAAATTCAAATTAAGGAGGAATATTATAGCCCTTTACCTTCTTTTTCTCCCTAATACGTACAAGGATTTTTCACTAATACCCCTCTAACCTTATTTAATTCTAGCCCTTTTGGACCTAATTGATTGTCATTATTATATTATCATCATTATTATCATTATCATCATCATTAAGGAAGTAAAAAAGGTAAAGTGCGTTATGATATCAGCATGGACACATGGGAGTTGCAAAGTGACCCCACATCACTGCATCTATAGCCAATTTTTTGAATCAAGGTTGATGGATTCTTCTATATAGCTTTCGTGGATCCCACCACCAATGCCCCCAAGTGCCCAGCCTATAACATTATAAGCATAAACAAAAGTTTGTATTCACACTCTAGAGAAAAGCATGTGAGATTCAGAAAGTAAAAGAAGAATTAAATAGACAAAATTAAAGGCTAAGAAAGCTAAACAATGAAAAAAAGAAAGAAAAAAAGCAAATGCACTTGCCACAGTAGTCATGATCTGAGTAGACACGCAAATACTAATGTTTAATCTAACACAAATGACATTGAAGAAGACAACCTTAAGTTCCACAACCAAATTCATATACTGTATAAACTCTGCCATTCTAATTACTATTGAGTAGATAGTACAATTTTTTTGGTCCTTGGAGATGATAAATCTATCTAGCAATGATGTGTTGAATGTTGGATTGTTGACTTTTACACTATGAAATGAAAATAACCAGAACAAGAAGAATATATCAACATTCAATAGAGTTAGAGAATCTGTTTGATGAAGAAAGAGATGGATTCATCTTCTTGACCTTCTTAACACTGAATCATAATAGTCGTACATCAATATCATAGCACAATCAATAATCACAGTTTTAAAATTAGCACACCCAAAATTTTTCTTGTGTTATTCTAAGAAAATTGGATACCTTTTATGCTTTTTCTGGATCTTCACAAGCATCAAAGCGGCGGGTCTTGCTATTTTCAAGAAAAGGTTAATTGCAGAAATGTTTATTAACAAGCTAAGGTTTAATACTAGCTTCTGCATCAAAAACAAAGCCAGCATCATACTGAAAAAAATGAGTTAATAAGTTAAATTATTCACTTTCTATTGAGAATCACATGAACATACTATATCAGCTCCAGAAGAAGAGGGGAGGAAGAAAAATAAATGGAAAAAATTGCAGCACAGTGTATAGATTCACATAATTTAGAAAAACATGTTTCAAAAACTAGTCCAATAAGTATATGATGAAAATTGATCCATCCATTTCAAAATAACCTCCATTATGACCATTACCTTAATTGATTCAGAAGCTCGTAATCTTAAGGCATAAGGAGCAAATATAAAGTGAAATAATTCTCAAACAATTCAAATTCAAAGTAACAACAGGAATACTATTTTCGTGACCTAAACTTGTCAACGGAAAGGATATGTAAACATCAATACCTGCAGAAGAATGCCAAAAATGAGAATCTTACCAAAAAACAGTGACTGGCAGTGATGAACCGAGCAGAGAGGATCGAAGCTCGACAAAAAGAGAAGTAGAGGATTGAAGCTTAACAAGCAGATGATCGAATCTCAACGAGTAGAGAATCGAAGCTCAACGAGGAGAGGAGCAGAGGATCGAAGCACATTGACGAGCAGAGAAGATCGAAGCACATTCACAAGAAGAAAAAATCGAAGCTCATTAGCGAGTAGAGATTGAGATCGAAGCTCAACAAAAAAAACGCGTGTCTTCATCGAATGGATTGAAGAACAACAGAGGAACGAAACATTTGGAATGGATTGAAGATTTTATGATTTTATTAATTGAAATATTTTAGAAATTTTGTTAGGGTTGTGGTTTTAGGAACGAAACGTTTTTTTGAATGGATGGGGGTTTTCTTCTCTCTCTTTTTCTCTTTCTATGCACAATATAGTTTATTTTATTTTTTAAAAAATATTAAAAAATTTTAAGCAACACTTGAAACGTGAAGTTTAAAATAAATCTAAAGGCAACTTTTAAAAAAAGTAATATATTATTTTTATAATAGTTGTTTTTGTATATTTAATATAGCAACATTTATAAGTGTAATATATAAATATTATAAATGTTGTTTGTTTAATTTATTAAAGCAACGTTTTTTATATGTTTTTTAAATTGATAAAAAATAACACTTATTAACAAGGTGTTGTATTAGCTTTATTTTTTTGCAATAAATTTTAAGTAATGCTTTTAACCATTTTAGACAACACTTTTTAAGGGTTATTTATCGCACATGTTGCAATAGCTCAAAAATGTTGTAGTGAATAGATTAGTCTCTCCATCAACCGCTGATATCTCTCTTTGTCCATTACATTTTCTGGTTCAGTTGGCTTCAATTTTAAGTTGGGCTCTATAAGTGTTTCAGCAGCTTTACAATAAGTAATCCCGTCTCTTTTAAATTAAAAGATCTAGGATGTATTTTTGTTGGTTGATAAAAATGCCTTTCTTAGACCATCCAAGAAAGTATTTTAATGAGTCAAGTTCTTTGATTTCAAATGCTTTGGCAAGCTTCTCCTTCAAGTCTTTTAGCTCCAAGATATCATCACCTGTCAGAAAAATGTCATCCACATATACAATTAAGATAGCAGTTTTATTAGCTGTTGAATATTTATAGAAAATGGTATAGTCAACTTGACTTTGAGTATAACCAAGTCCTTTCACCGCCATTCCAAGTCGTTCAAACCAAACTCTTGGACATTGTTTCAATTCATAAAGAGACTTCTTTAGTTTGCACACTTTATTCCTCTCTACTTTAGCCTCAAATCCAGGTGGAAGTTTTATGATCACCTCTTCCTCTAGCTCCCCATTCACGAAAGCATTTTTTACATCCAATTGATGTAAATGCCAATTGTAATTCGCAGTAAGAGATAAGAGAATTCTCACAGAGTTGAGTTTTACAACTAGAGCAAATGTCTCTTGATAGTTTACTCCATAGGTTTGTGTAAATTTCTTAACTACTAACCTAACCTTATACCTATCTATACTTCCATCAACCTTGCAATTGATGGTGAAAATCCACTTGCAGTCAACCAATTTTTTGTTCTGTAGTAGGTCTATAATCTCCCATGTTTCTTTCTTCTTGAGTGCATGCCACTCTTCTAAACTGCTACTTTTCAGTTGGGATCATCTAGTATTTCTTTTATGTTCCTAGGCTCAAAAAAATTTGTATTTTAGAAGTAAAGGCTCGATAATTTTGAGAGAGATTTTGGTAAGAGACATAATTGAAAATAGGATGGTTGGTGCTAGTTTTGAGTACTTTTTTGGTGCAGATTCTGGTTTCTTTCCTAAGGACTATTGGCAAGTTATTATTAGAAGTGGCAATTTCAGATTTACCTGAAATTTTCTGAAGTACTATAATTGGACCGTCTTCCGGGTTTTCATATTGGATTGGTGCAGAGATGATGGGTTGGTCTCTAGTTGTCATGGGATATTTTCGAACATAACATCGAAACTCCTTTTCTGATTGTGGTATTTCTTTTCTTGTTTGGGTTCCAACTAATTCTGGCACAATTTTAGAATTAGTTACAACATCTTTTTTTGTAATTGTTTCAAAATTTTATTGACCAGTAAAAATTGTATCCTCAATATGTAAGATAGGAGTGGATAAAGGTTCATGCAAAAATATTTCTTCTCTTAGACTCTCTCCCTAAAGAGAATTTTTTCTGAAAAAAGGTTTCATGTTCCAAAAAAAGTAACATCCATGTTTACATAAAATTTCTTTGTATATGAATTGAAATATTTATAACTCTTTTATCTTGGAGAATAGCCAATAAAAATGTATTTTTCTGTCCTTAGATCATGTTTACTTCAATATGAAGGTGAATGCAAAAATAGAGTACAACCAAATACTTTTAAAGGTAAGTCAAAATGCAACCTACATGCTAAAAAATTCTTTTTCAAAGTATCCAAAGGTGTATAGTAATTTAACACACGCGTGGGCATTTGATTTTTGAGATAGGCGGCTACTAAGACACCATTTTCCTATAAATACTTTGGAACATTACCCCCAAACATAATGGCACGTGCTACTTCAAGAATATATTTATTCTTCCTTTCACTAATTCCATTTTATTAGGGTGTATTGGCCATGTAGATTAATGTTGGATACCTTTTTTTTGAAGAAATTCACTGATGAACGGATATTTTATACACTTTTTGGCATCATTTTCATATAGTTTTCATTATGTTTTGTTTAAGTTTTATTATGTTTTTATAGGTTTTAGTGATAAATTCACATTTTTTTATTCTACTTTGAGTTTGTGTGTTTTATGGTGATTTCAGATATTTTCTGGCTGAAATTGAGGAGTTTGAGCAAAAGTCTGATTCAGAGACAGAGAAAGCATTGCAGATGTGAAGAACTGAAGATTGATGGTTTAGAAGTTATAGTAAACTCTTGTTGTAAGTATAGTTACTAAACCAAGCAATAAACCTTTCTTACAAACATTTTGGTTGTCACAAGTGACAAACCCCTTTAAAATTGATAATCGAGTATTTAAACCTCGGGTCGTCTTCTCAAGGAATTGCAGGGAGGTATGTTCTTATTATTGGTTATAGGTTTTGTAAATTGGGGTTTTGAAAGTGAGGAACAAGTAAATTAAATGACAAATACAATAAATAATTAACTATAAAATAAACTCTTGGCAAGATATGAAAATTCGGAAGTCCTATCCTAGTTACTCCTATAAGAATGGAAGTTAATCCCACTTAGTTAACCTTTGCGTAAGCAAGGGAAAGTCAAGTGAACTAATTGGTTAGATTTCTCAAGTCCTAGCCAAATCCTGAGGAACGACTAGAGTTAGTGGAATTCCGGTTAATTAGCCGACATAACAATCAAGCATGAATAGTTGACAACTCAAGAGCTTCCAGTTAATCAATTAAAGCCAATAATGTGAAAAGCTAAATTGAAATCATAAATATCTGAAAACATCTCAATAATGTATAATCCTAACATGAAAAGTTCATAAGCCAATTGGGCAACATAAATCAAATACCAATAAAAGCATTAAAATATCTGAAAATAAGAGATAAATATAAAGTAAAGGAAATATTGAACCTGATGAAGAGTTGAATCCTAAATCCTTTAAGAGGAATCCTAATCCTAAAACCTAAGAGAGAGGAGAGAACCTCTCTCTTTAAAAACTACATCTAAAACTAAAATTATGAATTATGAAAGCATGATGAGTCTCTGCATGTTCCCTGACTTTAATCTGTGTTTTTGGGCTGAAAACTGGGTTGAAATCCGGCCCAAAATCTCTACCAGCAACTTTTGTAATTCTGCAGATCGCGCACGTCACGCGGACGCATCATTCATGCGGACGCGTCATTCGGTGTTTTTCTTTTCCATGCGGGCGCGTCGTCCGTGCCTCTGCGTCGCTTCTGCTTTTCCAATCCGCGTGTCCGCGTCACTCATACGGCCGCATCACTGCGAATTCCTTTCTTCCGCGCGGTCGCGTCGCTGACGCGTACGCGTCACTTCTCGCTGGTCATCTCCTCAATTTCTTGTGTTCCTTCCATTTTTACAGGCTTCCTTCCCACTCTCTCACTCATTCATGCCCTATAAAGCCTGAAACACTTAACACACAGATCAAGGCATCGAATGGTAATAAGAGAGGATTAAGATTAGCTAAATTAAGACCAAAGAAGCATGTTTTCAATCATGTAATAATTTTAGGAAGGAAATATAAATGCATGCTAATTATATGAATAAGTGGGTAAAGACCATGATAAAACCACACAATTAAACACTTTGTAAACCATAAAATAGTGATTTATCAAGATGCTGTCAGGACCTGACCACCGTGCACTTGAAGGAGCTTTTCTAGAGTTATAAAAGTCCAAATGGTGTGCTCTCAACAGCTATGGAAAGCTAACATCCAGGGCTTTCCCAAAATATATAATAATTCATATTTTGCTTTGGAAATAAAGGCCCAAAACTGGCGTTCAACGCCAATCACCTACCCTATTTTTGGCATTGAATGCCCATAAGGGAGCAGCTGGCGTCCAACGCCCAAAAGGGAGTCCAAAGCTGGCGTTGGACGCCCAAAAGGGAGCAAGCTCGTGGGAGACACTCTTAGCTCAGCCCAAACACTCACCAAGTGGGCCCCAAAAGTAGATTTTCGCACTCCTAAGTCTAGTCTATCATATTTCTATAATTCTTAGTTAGTAGATTAGTATTTAAAGGAGAAGATCTCCCTTGTTTAGGATCTTCTTCCTCCCCCATTCGAATTCATCATTTTTGTACAGTATGAGTCACTAACCTCTTAATGTTAAGGTTAGGAGCTCTGCTGAGTTTCATGGATCAATAATATTACTGTTCTATCTCAATATGTCTGATTCTATTCTCTTATGCAACCTTGTTTTTCATCTTATGAATTGAGGGTGACCTGTGACAATCACCTTTATTCTACATGGGTTCAGTGTGAGTCCTGACCTAGATAGCATTGAACTAAAGCTAGAGATTGCATTGCAGATTCCAACAGAGCATCTGAGTAACTTTGGATACGTGACATAAAATCTCGTTGATTATGGGTGCGTGAGGTCTCTATGGTGTTAAGGCTAGAGTCAGAGAAGCAGCACTTTCTAATCCGAAAGATCTACCTTGCCTGTAGCACCTTGAGTAGGATCATAAAGGAGAGTCGATTGCTTAGAACTTCATCTTCTGCTATAGTGAGAAACCTAGAGGTGGCTTGATGAGAGGACATGAGTCATCTCAACATGGTGGTTTGCTGCAGTAGAGGAGGTTAACTTGATGAGAGCACATGAGTTAATCACTTATGGCTGCCATTGAAGGAATCAGAAAGTTATTAAAGAAGACAGTAAGAAAAGTTAATCAGGAAAGACAAAGCATCTCTAAAGCCTCAACCGTTCAATCACCATTGATTTCTCATCTATCTAGTAACGTTTTATTTATTCATTCTGTTTTATGCTTTTTCTCGTGACAACTATAATTTCTATCAGCCTAACTAAGATCTGCAAGGTAACCACTGCTTGCTCAAACCAACAATCTCCATGGGATTGACCCTCACTCATCTGAGGTATTACTTGGATGACCCGATATACTTGCCGGTCTATTTGTGCAAATTCTGCGGAGCCAGTTTCGTGCACTAAGTTTTTGGCGCCATTGCTGGAGATTGTTCGGATTTGACAAACTATCGGATTATCTTGTTGCTTAGATTAGGTACATTTTAAGTTTTTATTGCTCGTTTAATTATGTTTCTTAATTTCTTTTTAGAAAAATTTTCAAAAACTCTTCAAAACCTTTTTTTTCTTTAGTAATCCTTTTTTTGTTTGAATCTTGTGTTAATCTTTAAGTTTAGTGTCTTTTTAGTGTTTCTCTGATTTTCTTTCCTTAGTTTTTTTGAAAATTGTTCCTTGTTTTCCTTCTTGGTGTTCAAACTATTCTTGTTATTTCTCTTGTTTGATTGCAAATTCTTTTAGTTTGGTATCTTTTTGTGTTCTTCTTTTCTTAAATTTTCAAAGTGTTCTTGAGTGTTCTTCATTGTGTTCGAATTATTCTTGGTATTTTTCTTGATTTGATCTTAAAAATTTTAAGTTTGGTGTCTTTTAGTATTTTTATTTATCAAAATTTCAAAAATTGTGTCTTTAAATTAGAAAAAAAATTAAGTTTGGTGTCTTTTAGTGTTTGTCTTTTTAATTTTTCAAATTTCAAAAATTCAAAATACAAAGTTTTTGTTATCTTTTCAAATCTTTATCTTATGTTTTTCTTTAAATTCAAAATCTTATCTTATTCTAATTTAAATTCAATTTTCAAAATTCAAAATTTAAAATTCAAATTTCAAAATTTCAAAATTTAAGTTTTCAAATTTCAAATTTTAAAATCAAATCTTTCAAATCTTTTCAAATCTTTCAAATCTTATCTGTCTTTGTTTGACTTCCTCTTTCCAACTTTAAATTTTTAAAATCAAATCTTATCTTGTCTTTCAAATCTTTTTCAAAATTTAAATTTCTTTCTCTTCTTCTTATATATTAAATTCAAATTTTAAAATTCAAATATTCAAATCTTTATCCTATCTTGAATCAATTTCAAATCTCAAAATCAATTCTTTTTTAAAAATTTAAAATAAAAAATTTTTAAAATCAAATATTTTTCAAAATCTTTTCAAATCTTATCTTATCTTGTTGGCTTATTCTTTCAAATCTTAATCTTTCTTTGACTTTTTTTTAAATTCAAATTTCAAATTTCAAAAATTTAATTTTCAAATTTCAATCTTCAAATTTTCAAAATCAAATCTTTGACTTTACTTTCAAATCTTGTTGATTAGTTATTTACTTATCTTATCTTATTCTCTTTTTTACTCTTCTTTTTCTTTTCTCTTTTTCAAAACCTCTTAACTAATTTCTCTCTCTTCTTTTTCGAATATTCTTACCTCTTTCTCTCTCGCTTCTATTTTCGAAAATCATCTACTTCTTTCTCTCTCTTCTTTTTCGAACCTTTAAAATTGTCAAATCTTTTTAATTAATGAGTTATCTTAAATTTTCTTTTATTTTTCTTTCTTCTTTTCGAAATTAACAATTAAATAAAATAAAAATAAAAAAATAATTTAATTTTTTTTCTTTTTAATTTCAAAAATTTGAATTCCATCTCTCTCCCTCTACTTCCATTCTTCTTGTCTTTTCAAGACATCTTACTAAAAATGCTCTATACTCTGATATTGAGACACACACCTTCCCGTTTCCTTATTTCTTGACTGAGTGTACAGGAATATGAAGAGTTCACCATGAACCTCAATGGGGATGAATAGTTTAGAAGAACTTTGGGGTCTTATATAGCCCCCATTCCTAACTTCTATGGAAGCAGCATTAGCATACCTCTTATTGGAGTAGATAACTTTAAGCTTAACCGACAGTTAATAATTCTAGTGTAGCAAAACTGTCAGTTTCATGGACTTCCACAAGAAGAGCCCATGGAATTCTAGAAATTTCTGCAATTAGCTGACATAGTATACACTGAGGGAGTAGACCAGTATGTCTACAGATTGATGCTTTTTCCTTTGCTGTTAAAGACCAAACAAAGAGGTGGTTAGACAACCAACCTAAGTCTAGCTTGAAAACATGGAGTCAGTTGGTGAAAAAGTTTTTGAATCAATACTTTCCCCCAAAGAAGCTAACCCAGCTAAGACTAGACATTCAAGGTTTCAAACAAGGAGATAATGAATCACTTTATGATGCTTGGGTGAGATACAAGATGATGCTACAAGATGATGCTTGGGTGAGACACAAGGCTTTGAGCATCAATGGTTAGGAGTGCCTAAAAAAAGAAAAATCTTGGCCTAAACAGTTTACATGAGCTGCTTCCCTAACTATATGCTTGTGGTGTGAAGGTGTCAAGTGAAAAGTTTGAGACCGAGCAATTAAAGTCATGATCCAAAGAAAAAAGAGTGTGCTTAAGAACTCTAAACACCATTGGCTGGGGATTCTAGCAAAGCTGAATCACAATCCAATTAGGTTCACCTAGTTAAATGTCTGTGGCGTTTATGTATCCGGTGGTAATACTGGAAAACAAAGCGCTTAGGGTCACGGCCAAGACTCTAAAGAAGATGTGTTCAAGAATAAAAAAGAACTAAACTAGGAGAATCAATATTATCATCTGGATTCTGAGTTCCTAAAGATGCAAATTATTTTGAGTTTCAAAGGATAGTGAGATGCCAAAACTATTCAGAAGCAAAAAGTTACTAGTCCCGCACATCTTAAAACTGAGCTTCATTGAAAACTCTGAGATTCATTATATCCTTCTCTTCTTTTTATCCTACTTTATTTTTGGTTGCTTGGGGAGAAGCAACGGTTTAAGTTTGGTGTTTTAATGAGCGGATATTTTACACATTTTTTAGCATCATTTTCATATAGTTTTCATTATGTTTTGTTTAAGTTTTATTATGTTTTCATAGGTTTTAGTGCTAAATTCACATTTTTGGATTCTACTTTGAGTTTGTATGCTTTATGGTGATTTTAGGTATTTTCCGGCTGAAATTGAGGAGTTTGAGCAAAAGTTTGATTCAGAGATAGAGAAAGCACTGCATATGCTGTTAGGACCTGACCTCTGTGCACTCGAAGGAGCTTTTCTAGAGCTACATATTCCAAATGGTGCGCTCTTACAAGCTATGAAAAACTAACATTTAGGGCTTTCCAGAAATATATAATAGTTTATACTTTACTTTGGAAATGAAGGCCCAAAACTGGTGTTCAACGCCAATCACCTACCTATTCCTGGCGTTGAACGCCCATAAGGGAGCAGCTGGCGTCCAACACCCAAAAGAGAGACCAAAGCTGGTGTTGGACGCCCAAAAAGGAGCACGCTCGTAGGAGACACTCTTAGCTCAGCACAAACACTCACCAAGTTGGCCCCAGAAGTGGATTTTCACACTCCTAAGTCTAGTCTATCATATTTCTCTAATTCCTAGTTAGTATATTAGTATTTAAAGGAGAAGATCACCCGTGTTTAGGAGCTTATTCCTCCCCCATTCGAATTCATCACTTTTGTACAGTATGAGTCACCAACTTCCTAAGATTAAGGTTAGGAGCTCTATAGAGTTTTATGGATTAATAATATTACTGTTCTATCTCAACATGTCTGATTCTATTCTCTTATGCAACCTCGTTCTTCATCTTATGAATTGAGGGTGACCTATGAAGGGGAGTGGATTGCTTAGAGCTTCATCTTCTGCTACAGTGAGAAACCTAGAGGTGGCTTGATGAGAGGACATGAGTCATCTCAACATGGTGGATTGCTGCAGTAGAGGAGGTTAACTTGATGAGAGGTCATGAGTTAATTACTTACAGCTACCATTGAAGGAATCAGAAAGTTATTGAAGAAGATAGTAAGAAAAGTTAATCTGAAAAGACAAAGCATCTCCGAATCCTCAACCGTAATATCACCATTGATTTCTCATCTATCTAGTAACGTTTTATTTATTCATTCTATTTTACGCTTTTTCTCGTAACAACTATAATTTCTATCCACCTAACTAAGATCTGCAAGGTAACCATTGCTTGCTAGCTCAAACCAACAATCTCTGTGGGATCGTTCCTCACTCACTTGAGGTATTACTTAGACAACCCGGTATACTTGCCGGTCTATTTGTGCAAATTCTGTGGAGCCAGTTTCATGCACCATTCACCAGGATTTTTATTAAAGTATTCAATACCATTATCACTTCTTAATATTAAAATTTTTGTGTCAAATTATGTTTCTATCATTATTGAAAAATACTAAAAAAATTTAAAAATCTCAAATTTTTCATGCATGAGATAGATCCAACATAGTCATGTATTGTCATCGATAAAAAATTTTATTATTTCAATGGACCCCATGCCTCGCTATGAATCAAGTGAAAAGGTTTAGATGCATGATAAGATTGAGAGATTAATAAGAAACTCTATGCCTCTTTGCTCGAATACGACTTTCACATTTAAGTAAGGAAAAATCATTATTCTTAAACAAACTTGAAGATAAATGTTTGAGATATGGAAAACTAGGGTTACCTAGTCTGTTGTGCTGGAGTATTATTTGGTCCTTTATAGGCATATAACTTATACCACTAAATTCTTGAGCTACTTTATCCTCCGAAATATTCTCAAAATGATAGAGCTCATCCATCATTTTAGCACTGCCAATCATCTTTACTAATAGAGAAAAGATTACAAGAAAGCTTTAGTACATGTAGGACATTTCTTAGGTCAATATTTTTAGACAATTTAATTGTACCTTTTTCAGCAATAGATAAAAAACTATCATCAGTAACTTTAATTTTCTTATTTTCAAAGCAAGGAGAATAAGTTTTAAATAAAGAGGAAAGGCTGGTCATATGGTCATGATACGTGCTCAGGAGGGTATTTTTGTCATTTTGGAGTTAAGGGGCAAAATGGTAATCTTGTCATATTCAAGGATCTGAATACTAGAAAAATTGTACCATGCCAGTCTTGGACATCAAGAAGACCAAGAGTCCATCTCAAAAACAGTGGTGCTGAAAGGGTGATAACTCATAAGGCCCAATAGGCTAAGTCAGGACAGCAAAAAGCCCAATAATACTTTTCAAATTCAATGGGAGGCATAATTTATTATTGATTTTTGAATTTTTAAGCCTTTATTTTAAGTTTGTTTTGTTGTTAGAGGTTGTTAGAAGATTTGTTTTAAATTTGATTTGTTTAGTAGTATTTTTAGAAATTTTAAATTTAAATCAAATCTGATCCAATCCATTAAGATCAAATTTGATTTAAATTTTAAAATCTTATCTTATCTTTTAGTTAGTTTGTTAGGGGCCTATTTATACACCTTTGATGAGACTATTTACACAACTTTGATGAATAAATTTCAGTTGCTTTTTTTTAAGCACGTTTATTATGTGAGAAGTGAGGTGAGGGATTTGCTTCGCTTTTTGCATGAGGAAGATTGGAGGATCCAACAGTAAGGTTATCTGCGTGGTGGTTTCTTTCAGTTTTCGTCCCTCTGATCTAGGTTGTCAAGGACAAGTTCTTTGAAGGTCTGGTAGGAAATCCTTTTCGGTGACCTAGGTTGCTAAGAACAGGTATCTTAGAGGTCTAGTAGGAAAACCTTTAATTATCTTTTATGTTTTCGCTGTGTCTCTTTATGCCAATAAATTCTACTTCTTGATGTCATTCTTTTCTTGTCCCCTTTTACTAAATAATCCTTATCTATTGTGATAAAATCCCTAAGTCCCAAGCAATTCTTATCAGGTCAGATGTACCTGAATCAACAATCCATAGTGCATTCAAGTTTGAGGTGAAGTTAAGGGACAT
Source organism: Arachis duranensis (assembly GCF_000817695.3). Lineage (NCBI taxonomy): Eukaryota > Viridiplantae > Streptophyta > Magnoliopsida > Fabales > Fabaceae > Arachis > Arachis duranensis. The sequence continues at coordinate 70,652,707 of NC_029778.3, read as the reverse complement.
AGAAATACTAAAATTACCTATTTGAGCCAAAAAACCACTAGGAGTGACACAAAATTGGAATTTAACAGTCTTATGAGCTGCTCAACCTGTTTTTTACTAAAGGGTGATTTTTCAGCCTGAGGAACAATTAGGATAAAACGTATTTTAAGACTATATTTTCTACCTTTAAGATGTGCTAGTCTTCTATGAATCTTCTAGCAAGTTTTTTAGGTGTTACGAGGTCTATTGTAGTGGTCACACCAAAGATTTGAGGGGTACTTCTGATTTGATGAACTTTTAAATGCAACAGATGTCACTAAGAGTGCATTAGACTCTAAAAAAGTTTGTTCAGACTTGCCATTCTGCATCATCACAGTTCTACGAGTTTCCTCTCTTCTAACTTCAGCAAATACTTCTTCAATTGAGGGTAGAATTGTTCTTCCAATAATTCTGTCACGAACTTCATCTAACTCAACATTGAGGCCTGCAAGAAATTGGAATATCCTCCCTTCTTCTACTGTTTATTGGTGGGGTTTCACATCAGTGGCTGAATTTCACTTATAGTTATTGAAGTAGTCAAGGTGCTACCACACCCGCTTCAATGTGTGGAAATATTTGGTGACATTGTCACTCTGTTGTTGAATTTCTCTAGCTTTTAGAGTAAGTTGATAAATCTGAAATTTATTCCCAAGATTAGAATACATCTCCTTGACACTATCCCACAATTCTTTGGCAGTGGTATAGTACATATAGTTATTACTAATATCTTCCTCCATTAAGTTCACCCGCCATGTCATCACCATGGAATTTTCGGTATTCCGCATATTATATTGTAGGTCAATGACGTTATGCTGGCTTCGCTCACTTGTGAGATATCCAATATTTTTCTCTTCTACGGATGTACATCTGAACTGATTGAGACCACCTAAGGTAATTTGACCCATTGAATCGAAATGTGGTGATCTAAACTGAACGAAAATCACCATTAACTAGTACCCATCGCTTAGATTTTAGATTTGTTGGAGTAGGAGTGATGTTCTCCTTCTGTTCATAATTAATGACTGAGAAACTGTCAGTCATAGCTATAAATCAGAGGCATAGTGTAGAGATCCTGTTCTGATACCAACTTGAAGTGTTTGAATATTATGTGTTATCAAATGTACCGAAAATCATTTTTTTATAGAGAAATTACAGACATAGAAATAATTAGAAAATAAAAAATACTAGCCTAAAATAAAAGAAAGATTTCTAATCATAAAATTCTTAAAGTTAAGCTAAACTAAAAAAGAAAGGATATTATAATTAATTCTATTTACAAAAAAATTCATAAAACAATTAAGAATCTAATTTTAATTTGATCTAGTTGACATTAAGATTTATTATAATATTTTTAGATTATAAAAGTTATTTTACTAAATACACAAATTGTTATTTATGTTTATTAAAAATTATTTTTAATTTAATTTACTAAATAAAGATATTATAATTTTTAAAAATTTTTATTTTAAAAGCTAATTTTTATAAATTATTTTTTAAAAAATAAAATTTTACTAAACTAAACTTAATTNATTGCCATGATGTTATTGTTGTTGCAGGACAATTACAGATGATGCTCTAACTAGAGATATTGATGCATGTGCTATCAAGATAATCAATTCTGTATATACTCTTGGTTAGAACTTAGAAGGTATAAAGTTTAAAAATAAAATATTAAAATTAATCGTCAAATAAATTATTATGTATTTATATATAAATATATATTTATTGTTTAACTCATTTTTAATATATATTTTATATTTTAAAATATTTTATACTAATAACTGATATATTAGTAATTAATTTTAATATATATCAAATATAGTTAATATTTTTATCTTAATATACCGTAAGACAAATTTTATTTTTTTATTATAATGAGTGAACCAATTTAACATTTTTATAAAATTTAATCTTATTTTTTCACAACAAAAAACAATAAGTAGTCACGTTATTAAGTTAAACATAGTGGAGTACAATAAATATGTACTCTTTTAAATTATTCTGCTAGAATTTTTGTTGTACTCCCAAGAGTTTATTTTTTTTATTCTTTTTTTTTAACCTTAATTCTTTAATTTTCTTCTTATTTTTTCAAATTCTTTTTTCATCTCAATCAATTTCATACAATTTTCTCTTCTTCCATTCTTTCTATTCTTTTATCTTTTTTTCATTCTATCATCATATTCTCATTTGTATCATGAATTCAAAAGGAGTGTAAATTCATATCCAAACCCAAAAAACATAAAAGAAGAGGAGAAATTAGTGTTTGTGATAGAGAAAGACTTCTTGGTGCATGGATTTGTGATCATCAACAATGGCGCCAAGAAAACTTGGTAGCGCTCTCAAACGTGAATCACACTTAGTCACAATTCCGCACAACTAACCAGCAAGTGCACTGGGTCGTCTAAGTAATACCTTACGTGAGTAAGGGTCGATCACACAAAAATTGTTGGTATGAAGCAAGTTATGGTCATCTTGTAAATCTCAGTTAGGCGGATAATAATTGATTATGGAGTTTTCGAATAATAATAATAAATAAAACATAAAATAAAGATAGAAATACTTATGTAAATCATTGGTGAGAATTTCGGATAAGTGTATGGAGATGAATTGTCCCTGTTAGATTTTTGCTTTCCTACTGCCTTCCCTCAATCCTTCTTACTCCTTTCCATGGCAAGCTGTATGTAGGGCATCACCGTTGTCAATGGCTACATCCCATCCTCTCAGTGAAAATGGTCCAAATGCTCTGTCACAGCACGGCTAATCATTTGTCGGTTCTCGATCATGTCGGAATAGAATCCTTTGATTCTTTTGCGTTTGTCATCACGTCCAACAATCGCGAGTTTGAAGCTCGTCACAGTCATTCAATTCCGGAATCCTACTCGGAATACCACAGACAAGGTTAGACTTTCCGGATTCCCATGAATGCCGCCATCAATTCTAGCTTATACCACGAAGATTCTGATTAAGGAATCCAAGAGATATGCGCCCGGTCTAAGGTAGAACGGAAGTGGTTGTCAGTCACGCATGTTCATAGGTGAGAATGATGGTGAGTGTCACGGATCACCACATTCATCATGGTGAAGTGCAACAAATA
>NC_029778.3:70644711-70649534 GCF_000817695.3 Arachis duranensis | reverse complement strand
GAATTGAATAGAAAAAAGTAGTAATTGCATTAAAACTCGAGGTACAGCAGAGCTCCACACCCTTAATCTATGGTGTGTAGAAACTCCACCGTTGAAAACCGTTGAAAATACATAAGTGATGGTCCAGGCATGGCCGAATGGCCAGCCCCCAAAATGTGATCAATAGTCTCCTAAGATGAATAATGGAGTAAAACCGAGACCAAAGATGTCTAATACAATAGTAAAATGTCCTATTTATACTAGACTAGCTACTAAGGTTTACAAAAGTAAGTAATTGATGCAAAAATCCACTTCCGGGGCCCACTTGGTGTGTGCTTGGGCTGAGCTTGATCTTTACACGAGCTGAGGCTTATCTTGGAGTTGAACGCCAAGTTGTAACATGTTTTTGGCATTCAACTCTGGTTCGTGACGTGTTTCTGGCATTTGACTCCAGAATGCAGCATGGAACTGGCGTTGAGTGCCAGTTTACATCATCTAATCACGAATAAAATATGGACTATTATATATTTCTGGAAAGCTCTGGTTGTCTACTTTCCAACGCCGTTGAGAGCGTGCCATTTGGAGTTCTGTAGCTCCAGAAAATCCATTTTGAGTGCAGGGAGGTCAGAATCCAATAGCATCAGCAGTCCTTTGTCAGCCTTTTATCAGAGTTTTGCTCAGGTCCCTCAATTTCAGCCAGAAATTACCTGAAATCACAGAAAAATACACAAACTCATAGTAAAGTCCAGAAATGTGAATTTAGCATAAAAACTAATGAAAACATTCCTAAAAGTAACTAGATCATACTAAAAACTACCTAAAAATAATGCCAAAAAGCGTATAAATTATCTGCTCATCACAACACCAAACTTAAATTGTTGCTTGTCCCCAAGCAACTGAAAATCAATTAGGATAAAAAGAAGAGAATATACTATAAATCCCAAAATATCTATGATTATTAGTTTTAATTAGATGAGCGGGACTTGTAGCTTTTTGCCTTTGAACAGTTTTGGCATCTCACTTTTTCCCTTGAAGTTTAGAATGATTGGCATCTATAGGAACTTAGAATTTCAGATAGTGTTATTGATTCTCCTAGTTAAGTTTGTTGATTCTTGAACACAGCTACTTTTATGAGTCTTGGCCGTGGCCCTAAGCACTTTGTTTTCCAGTATTACCACTAGATACATAAATGCCACAGACACATGACTGGGTGAACCTTTTCAGATTGTGACTCAGCTTTGCTAAAGTCCCCAGTTAGAGGTGTCCAGAGCTCTTAAGCACACTCTTTTTGCTTTGGATTACGACTTTAACCACTTAGTCTCAAGCTTTTCACTTGGACCTGCATGCCACAAGCACATGGTTAGGGACAGCTTTGATTTAGCCGCTTAGGCCTGAATTTTATTTTCTTAGGCCCTCCTATCCATTGATGCTCAAAGCCTTGGATCCTTTTTACCCTTGCCTTTTGGTTTTAAGGGCTATTGGCTTTTTCTGCTTGCTTTTTCTTTTTCTTTCAAAAAATATTTTTTTCGCCACTTTTTTTTTCGCAAGCTTTTGCTTTTTCACTGCTTTTTCTTGCTTCAAGAATCAATTTTCATAATTTTTCAGATTGTCAATAACATTTCTCTTTGTTCATCATTCTTTCAAGAGCCAACAATTTTAACATTCATAAACAACAAGATAAAAAATATGCACTGTTCAATCCTTCATTCAGAAGACAAAAAGTATTATCACCACATCAATATAATTAAACTAAATTCAAGGATAAATTTGAAATTCATGTACTTCTTGTTCTTTTGAATTAGAAACATTTTTTCATTTAAGAGAAGTGAAGGATTCATGGAATTATTCATAGCTTAAGACATAGTTAGTAAATACTAATGATCATGAAGTAAAGACACAAACATAGACAAACATGAAGCATAAAAATCGAAAGGCAGAAGAATAAGAGCAAGGAGATTAAGGAATGAGTCCACCTTAGTGAGGGTGGCATCCTCCTCTTGAAGAACCAATGGTGCTCTTTGAGCTCCTCTATGTCTCTTCCTTGCTTCTGTTGCATGATCTCTAGTGATTTTGGTGCTCCTATCCTTAGTTGCTCCCAATAGTTGTGTGGAGGACAATTTATCCCCTGAGGCATCTCAGGGATTTCTTGATGAGGGAATTCCCCCTGCTCTTGTTGAGGTCCATGAGTGGGCTCTCTTGATGTGCAGTCAAATGCTCTATTACTGAACTATGGACCCTTGAGATGGAAGCTTTTGTCTTCCCTTTCCTCTTTTTAGAGGTTTTTCCTGGCCTTAGGTGCCATCAATGGTTATGGAAAAACAAAAAGCTATGCTTTTACCACACCAAACTTAGAATGTTGCTCGCCCTCGAGCAAAAGAAGAAATCATAGAAGAAGAAGAAAAAGATATGGAGGAGATGGAGGGATGTGTATTCGGCTATATGGGTGGGAAAGAAATTTTGAATTTTGAAGGTAGGTGGGGTTTATGAGGAAGAGTGGATGGATGTGAGTGGTGAAGGGGGTGATTGGGAAGAGAGACTGAGGTGATTGGTGAAGGGTTTTGGGGAAGAATGTTTATTGGAAAGAGAGGATGAATGTTGAGAAGAGGGGAGAATATGGTAGGTGGGGATCCTGTGGAGTCCACAGATTCTGAGATGATCTTGTGGGGTCCACAGATCCTGAGGTGTCAAGGATTTACATCCCTGCACCAATTAGGCATGTAAAATGCCTTTTCATGCAATTCTGGCATTTAAACACCGAAGTGATGCATGTTCTGGGCATTCAACGCCCATGTGCAGCATGCTTCTGGCATTGAACGCCAGTTCCATGCTTGTTTCTGGCGTTCAGCGCCAGCTCTCCTCAGGGTGCATTCCTGGCATTTGAACGCCAGGGTGTTGCTTGTTTCTGGCGTTCAACGCCAGATCCATGCTCTGTTCTGGTGTTAAACGCCAGCCAGATGCTCCTTACTGGCGTTTAAATGCCACTAAGTCCTTCCTCCAGGGTGTGATTTTTCTTCTGCTATTTTTGATTCTGTTTTTTATTTTAATATTTTTTTTGTGACTCCACATGATCATGAACCTAATAAAACATAAAAGAACAATGAAAATAAAATAAAATTAGATAAATAAAAATTGGGTTGCCTCCCAATAAGAGCTTCTTTAATGTCAATAGCTTGACAGTGGGCTTTCATGGAGCCTCACAGGTGATCAGGTCAATGTTGTAGACTCCTAACACCAAACTTAGAGTTTGGATGTGGGGATTCAATACCAAACTTAGAGTTTGGCTGTGGCCTCTCAACACCAAACTTAGAGTTTGATTGTGGGGGCTTTGTTTGACTCTGTACTGAGAGAAGCTTTTCATGCTTCCTCTCCATTGTTAAAGAAGAAGATCCTTGTGCCTTAAACACAAGGTAGTCCCCATTCAATTGAAGGACTAATTCTCCTCTGTTAACATCTATCACAGCTTCTGTTGTGGCTAGGAAAGGTCTTCCAAGGATGATGCATTCATCCTCCTCCTTCCTAGTGTCTAAGATTATGAAATCAGCAGGGATGTAAAGGCCTTCAACCTTAACCAACACGTCCTCTACCAATCTATAAGCTTGTCTTACTGACTTGTCAACCATTTGTAATGAGAATAAGGCAGGCTGTACCTCAATGATCCCCAGCTTCTCCATTACAGAGAGTGGCATAAGATTTATGCTTGTCCCCGGGTCACACAGAGCCTTTTCAAAGGTCATGGTGCCTATGGTACAGGCTATTAAGAATTTGCCAGGATCTTGTCTCTTTTGAGGTAAAGTCTTCTGAGCATTCAGCTTTATGATAGCTCCTAGATATTGAGCAACTTGCTCTCCAGTTACATCTTCATCCTCTTCAGAGGAAGAATAGTCTTCAGAGCTCATGAATGGCAGAAGGAGGTTTAATGGAATCTCTATGGTCTCTATATGAGCCTCAGATTCCTTTGGGTCCTCAATAGGAACTCCTTCTTGGTTGGGAGACATCCCATGAGGTCTTCCTCATTGGGATTCACGTCCTCTCCTTCCTCTCTAGGTTCGGCCATATTGATTATATCAATGGCCTTGCACTCTCTTTTTGGATTCTCTTCTATATTGCTTGGGAGAGTACTAGGAGGAGTTTCAGTGAATTTCTTACTCAACTGGCCCACTTGTGCCTCCAGATTTCTGATGGAGGACCTTGTTTCATTCATGAAACTTAAAGTGGCCTTAGATAGATCAGAGACTTAATTTGCTAAGTTAGAGGTATTCTGTTCATAATTCTCTGTTTGTTGATGAGAAGATGATGGATAAGGCTTGATATTGTTGAGCCTATTTCTTCCACCATTATTAAAGCCTTGTTGAGGCTTTTGTTGATCCTTCCATGAGAAATTTGGATGATTTCTCCATGATGAATTATAGGTGTTTCCATAAGGTTCACCCATATAATTTACCTCTGCCATTGCAGGGTTTTCAGGATCATAAGCTTCTTCTTCAGAAGATGCCTCTTTAGTACTGTTGGATGCATTTTGCCATCCATTCAGACTTTGAGAAATCATGTTGACTTGATGAGTCAACATTTTTTTCTGAGCGAATATGGCATTCAGAGCATCAATTTCAAGAACTCCCTTCCTTTGAGGCGTCCCATTATTCACGGAATTCCTCTCAGAAGTGTACATGAACAGGTTATTTGCAACCATGTCAATAAGTTCTTGAGCTTCTGCAGGCGTTTTCTTTATATGAATGGATCCACCTACAGAATGGTCCAATGACATTTTAGAGAACTCAGATAGACCATAATAGAATATATCTATCATGGTCCATTCTGAAAACATGTCAGAAGGACATCTTTTGGTC
>NC_029778.3:70627059-70644535 GCF_000817695.3 Arachis duranensis | reverse complement strand
GAGTCCAGGCTATCTTTAGGTTGAGAGTCCAACCATGTTCTAGCTCTATCTCTTACAGCAAAAGGGAAAAGCATGAGCCTGTAGACTTCAGGATCTACTCCATTAGTCTTAACAGTCTCACAGATCTGCAAGAACTCAGTTAAAAACTGGTAGGGATCTTCTGATGGAAGTCCATGAAACTTGCAGTTATGTTGCATTAGAGCAACTAGTTGAGGTTTCAGCTCAAAATTGTTTGCTCCAATGGCAGGAATTGAGATGCTTCTTCCATCAAACTTGGAAGTAGGTGTAGTATAATCACCAAGCATCCTTCTTGCATTTTTGTTGTTGGGTTCGGCTGCCATCTCCTTTTCTTGTTCGAAAGTTTCAGCAAGGTTGTCTCTGGATTGTTGTAACTTAGCTTCTCTTAGTTTCCTCTTCAGAGTCCTTTCAGGTTCTGGATCAGCTTCAACAAGAATGCCTTTTTCCTTGTTCCTGCTCATATAAAAGAGAAGAGAACAGAAAAAGAAGAGGCATCCTCTATGTCACAGTAAAGAGGTTCCTTATTATTAGTAGAAGAAGAAGGGAATAAAGAAAGGAAAATCCAAACACAAAGGTAAGGATAGGGGCAGTGATTTGAGATGAAGAGAAGTGTTAGGGAATGAATAAATAAATAGACTAAGATGAGGGACAGAATTCGAAAATTAATTTTGAAAAGCAGTTAATGATTTTTGAAAATTAAAGGTGAAATAGAATTAAAATTAAAATTTAAAACAATTAGTTAATTTTAAAAAGAATTTTGAAAAAGGGATGAGATATTTTTGAAAATTAGAGAGGGAAAAGTAGTTAGGTGATTTTGAAAAAGATAAGAATCAAACAACAAGTTAATTAGTTAGTTAAAAAAGATATTAAAATCAACTTTGAAAAGATAAGAAGATAAGAAGTTAGATAAGATATTTTGAGATCAAATTTTTGAAAAAGATAAAATTTTGAAAAAGATATGATATAAAAGTTAAGATAAAAAGATATGATTAAAAAGATATGGTTAGAAAAGATTTAATTTTTTTAAAATTAAAATTAATTACTTGACTAACAAGAAACTAAAAGATATGATTCTAGAATTTAAAGATTAAACCTTTCTTAACAAGAAAGTAACAAACTTCAAATTTTTGAATCAATCATATTAATTGTTAGCATAATTTTCGAAAATAAAGATAAAATTAAGAAAAGTACTTTTGAAAAATAATTTCAAAAATAAATTTCAAAAATTAATAAAAAAAATGAAAAAGATTTGATTTTTGAAAAAGTTTTGAAAAGATAAGATTTTTAAAATTTGAAAATTTGACTTGACTTACAAGAAACAACTAGTTTTAAAAATTTTTGACTAAGTCAACTCAAATTTTTGAAATTTTGAGAGAAAAAAGGAAAAGATATTTTTTTGATTTTTGAATTTTTAATTATGAGAGAGAAAAACATAAAAAATGACTCACAACATGAAAATTATGAATCAAAACACATAATGCATGCAAGAACACTATGAATGTCAAGATGAACACCAAGAACATTTTGAAGATCATGATGAACATCAAGAACATATTTTTGAAAATTTTTTATGCAAAGAAAACATGCAAGACACCAAACTTAGAAATCTTTAATGCTTGGACACTATGAATGCAAAAATGCACATGAAAAACAATAAAAGATACAAAACAAGAAAACATCAAGATCAAACAAGAAGACTTACCAAGAACAACTTGAAGATCATAAAGAATACTATGAATGCATGAATTTTCGAAAATTGCAAGAACAAAGTGAATATGCAATTGACACCAAACTTATAACTTGACTCAAGACTCAAACAAGAAACACACAATATTTTTGTTTTTTTATGATTTTATGATTTTTTTTTGTATTTTCTTTTATTTTTTCGAAAAAAACATATAGGAAAAGAAATTAAGAGATTCAAAATTTTTAATAAGAATTCCAGGAATCTTTCAATGTTAGTCTAAAACTCCAATCCAAGGGTTGGGCATGGGTTAATAGCCAGCCAGCTTTAGAAGATATAAATCAGGCATGCAACAGCTGATATTTCATCCAATTCCATATACATACCCGTTATGTTGACAAGTGGAAGCCTCAATCCAAAAGGATTTGGATATGGCTTTACAGCCAGTCAGGCTTCAACATGTTACTATGAAACTCTAGAATTCATTCTTAAAAATTTTGGAATAATTTTCGAAAACAAAGGGAAAAAAATTTTGAAAAATATTTTTGAAAACATTTTGAAAAGAAAAAAAAATTACCTAATCTGAGCAACAAGATGAACCGTCAGCAGTCCAAACTCGAACAATCCCCGGCAACGGCGCCAAAAACTTGGTGCACGGATTTGTGATCATCAACAATGGCGCCAAGAAACTCGAACAATCTCAAACGTGAATCACACTTAGTCACAACTCCGCACAACTAACCAGCAAGTGCACTGGGTCGTCCAAGTAATACCTTACGTGAGTAAGGGTCGATCCCACAGAGATTGTTGGTATAAAGCAAGCTATGGTCATCTTGTAAATCTCAGTTAGGCGGATAATAATTGATTATGGAGTTTTCGAATAATAATAATAAATAAAACATAAAATAAAGATAGAAATACTTATGTAAATCATTGGTGAGAATTTCGGATAAGTGTATGGAGATGAATTGTCCTTGTTAGATCTTTGCTTTCCTACTGCCTTCCCTCAATCCTTCTTACTCCTTTCCATGGCAAGCTGTATGTAGGGCATCACTGTTGTCAATGGCTACATCCCATCCTCTCAATGAAAATGGTCCAAATGCTCTGTCACAGCACGGCTAATCATTTGTCAGTTCTCGATCATGTCGGAATAGAATCCCTTGATTCTTTTGCGTTTGTCATCACGCCCAACAATCGCGAGTTTGAAGCTCGTCACAGTCATTCAATTCCGAAATCCTACTCGGAATACCACAGACAAGGTTAGACTTTCCGGATTTCCATGAATGCCGCCATCAATTCTAGTTTATACCACGAAGATTCTGATTAAGGAATCCAAGAGATATGCGCCCGGTCTAAGGTAGAACGGAAGTGGTTGTCAGTCACGCGCGTTCATAGGTGAGAATGATGATGAGTGTCACGAATCATCACATTCATCATGTTGAAGTGCAACGGATATCTTAGAATAAGAACAAGTCAAATTGAATAGAAAATAGTAGTAATTACATTGAAACTCGAGGTACAGCAGAGCTCCACACCCTTAATCTATGGTGTGTAGAAACACCACCGTTGAAAATACATAAGTGATGAAGGTTCAGGCATGGCCGAATGGCCAGCCCCCAAACGTGATCAATAGTCTCCTCAGATGAATAATAAAATAAAACTGAGACCAAAGATATCTAATACAATAGTAAAGCATCCTATTTATACTAGACTAGCTACTAGGGTTTACAGAAGTAAGTAATTGATGCAAAAATCCACTTCCAGGGCTCACTTGGTGTGTGCTTGGGCTGAGCTTGATCTTTACACGAGCTGAGGCTTATCTTGGAGTTGAATGCCAAGTTGTAACATGTTTTTGGCGTTCAACTCTGGTTCGTGACGTGTTTCTGGCGTTTGACTCCAGAATGCAGCATGGAACTGGCATTGAGCGCCAGTTTACATCATCTAATCACGAATAAAATATGGACTATTATATATTTCTGGAAAGCTCTGGATGTCTACTTTCCAATGCCATTAAGAGCTCGCCATTTGGAGTTCTGTAGCTCCAAAAAATCCATTTCGAGTGCAGGGAGGTCAGAATCCAACAGCATCAGCAGTCCTTTGTCAGCATTTTATCAGAGTTTTGCTCAGGTCCCTCAATATCAGCAAGAAATTACCTAAAATCACAGAAAAATACACAAACTCATAGTAAAGTCCAGAAATGTGAATTTAGCATAAAAAACTAATGAAAACATCCCTAAAAGTAACTAGATCATACCAAAAACTACCTAAAAACAATGCCAAAAAGCGTATAAATTATCCGCTCATCACTTCTCTAAAGAACTAGAGGCATGTATAGAGCCTATGGCCAAGAAGATATATGTTGAACAAGAGCTAATTGCTGATCAGAGAGTGGAGGGTGCCAACTGGTCAATGGCATCCCAAGACCCATGAGACTGTTATCGTGGAATTGTCAAGGTTTGGAAAGATCCCTGACAGTTCACAACCTTAAAGGGATTATTCAATCCCACTCTTCCGAGTTCATTTTTTTTTGTGAAACAAAAAATCAATCTCGACAGACAGAAAGAAAATTCAGGACTTGTGGCTACTATAATTGGCAAATTGTTGATCCTTCTGGTAGTGCTAGTGGACTTACGTTGGCATGGAAGGATGATTTTGTTGTTCAGATTTTCAATTTTTCTGAGTTCTATATTGCTACCTTGATAAAAGATGCCCCTCTCAATATTGAATAGAACTTTGTAGGCATTTACTTAAATTACAATGAGAATATTCGGCTATCCCAGTTCCAAGAATTCTCTTTGGTGCTCTCCCAACTCCAAGATAAATCAGTTATTGTTGGTGATTTCGATTCCATTATTAATCAATATGAGAAAATTAGTGGTAATCCTAAATCTCATTCTTCTATTGCTGCCTTTAATTACTTTATTGGAGATAACTCATTGATTGATTTGGGAATGGTAGGTAGACTATTTACTTGGAGTAACAAACGCAGAAAAGGTGAACTAATTCAGGAAAGGCTTGACAAAGTGCATGTTAATGAATCTTGGTCCCAATTATACTCTCATCCCTCAGTCTTTAGACTATTAGAGACATGGTCTGATCACGTACCCTTTTTTGGACATTAACGACCAACTGGAGAGATCAAAGAAGAGATTCAAGTTTCAATCCTGCTTGTGTGTTGAAGAACAAATTCATAACTTCATTAGCGAGGTCTGAAACTCAGATGTAGAAGGTTCAGGGATGTTCAGATTATTTTTGAAGCTTAAATTTGTTAGACATTGATTGGTTCTCTAGAAAAAAATAACTCTACTAATTCTAAAATGGAGATTGTAGAAGTTATTGCTCTTCTAGAACAAAAACAGGCATCAGACATCATGGGAGACATTGAATAGAGGCTTGAAAAAGTATATTTGGACGAGAAATTTTATTGGAAAGACAAATCTAGAATTAAATGGCTAAAGGAAGGAGACCAAAATACAAACTTCTTCCATAAAAAAAATTAAATATAGAACAAGAAGAAATAATATATGGCATCTGCAGAAGAATAATGGGAATATGGTAATAACCAATGCTGATATTGCTAAAGTGGCTGAGGACTACTTTAAGAGTATTTTCACATCTTCTAATTAGATAGATCCTGGGCCTTTTTTCACAGACTTCGAGCTTAAGTTTACAGCTAACATGAACCATAGGCTCAGAAGACCTGTTTCTATGAAGGAGGTAAAGAGCTACTTTTAGTATCCACCTTCAGAGTGTACCTGGAGAGAATGGTATAACGGCTAAATTCTTCCAATTCTACTGGGATGTAGTGAGAGAAGACGTGTCTCGGGCTGTGAAAAATTTCTTTACTAAAGGTAGAATTTAGAAAAGTTTTAACTACACCAATATCTGTCTAATACCAAAGGTCTCATATGCAAGCGATATAACTCAGATAAGGCTCATTAGTTTGTCCTCTGTTGCCTAAAAAATTATTTCAAAGGTACTGGTTCATAGACTCCAAGGGTGTATGAACAAGGTAATTAGCCCTACTCAAAATGTATTTTTGAAAAGTAGACTTATTTCTGATAACATTCGTATAGTACACGAATGTATGCACTACCTTAGACAAAAGAAGTGAGGCTTGGAACACGAAATGACACTCAAGCTTGATATAAGTAAAGCCTACAATAGGGTGGAATGACATTTTCTATGGTTTATTATGGAGAAGTTGGCCTTTGAATCAAGATTCATTGACTGGATTAGTGAATTGTTGATAACCGTTTCTTACTCTATTGTTATGGAAGGTCAATATTATAATTTTTTTTAAACCAAATAGAGACATCCATCAAGGTGACACTATGGTGCACGAAATTGAACTCCGTAAGTTTCACATAGATAAACCGGCAAGTGCACTAGGTCGTCCAAGTAATACCTCAGGTGAGTGAGGGTCGAATCCCACGGAGATTGTCGGATTGAGAAAGCAATGGCTACCTTGTGGATCTTAGTCAGGCGATTAGAAAAGATGGTTATTTATTTAAAAGCATAAATAAAATAGTAAAGAACAAAATACCATGTTAATATGAAAGCAATGACAGAGATTCAGTTAAGGCTTCGGAGATGCGTATTATTTTCGGATTAACTTTTCTTACTGTCTACTTCAATAACGAATGATTTATTCAATGGCAGTCGTAATTGACTAACTCATGTAGCATCCTCATCAAGTTAGCCTCTTCTAAACCATGGCAGTCCATCATATCCGAACAACTCATGTAGCATTCTCATCAAGTTAACTCATAGCTTCCCACTATAGCCGAAGGTGAAGCACTAAATAGACTGTTTCACCCTTACTAGTCATCTGTTTAGTATTTAAGGGATTTAATTCATGTAATTTAAAGCTTTTTGGAGACACCATAGACCATTCATCCCTATTTTCATTTTATCATTGTATTTTACTTTCAGTACGAGTTTTTAAACCTCCGAGGTTAAGGGGAGGAGCCCTACTGAGTCCTATGAATTAATTAAAGTACTATTATTTCTTCTTCGATCAGTGTTTGATCTATCTCTAAGATGTATATCCCGATCTTCATCGTGGTGAATAGGATTATCTAACCAATTAGCTCTGTTCATCACATTAAGACGAACGTGCCTGAAAAAAGCCCGCGTCTACTTGGGTTCATGTGAATACTCAGAAGGAAAAGCACGAACCAACAGCTATGTTTATACATCTCTTAGACAGTTAATCCATGACTTTGTTGGGGACTTCTTGAGACGCCAGTTCATTCGATTTCCGGGGAGATTATGGTCTCCGTGGTATAGGCTAGAATCTAAAAAAGCAGCGTTCTCTGATCCAGAAGATTCGACCTTATCTGTGACATTTTGAGTAGGATTGCCAAGAGAATGGACTGCTATGCACTTCACCCTTCATTAGATTGAATGACCACGGCCAATAGGCATTCATTCTATAGCAGAGGAGATCAATGACCATGGGCAATGGCTTTGTTCACTTACAGCCTGCCATAGAAGAAAATCGTTCACAAGCAAAGAAGACAGCAGTACCAGAGTTAATTCAGAAAGACAAAGCAACTCTGACTCACAACTCTATTCCCAGCATATAATTCCTATTAGCTAATCCAATATTCTTTTTAATGCAAATTTGACAACTATTCCAACAACCTTCTGATTCTGTCTGACTAAGACCTGCAAGATAACCATACGCTTGCTTCAAGCCACAATCCTCGTGGGATCGGCCCTGAATCTCTCAGGTATTACTTGGACAACCCAATGCACTTGCTGGTACTGCTACTGTACGAAAAGGTGTGGGGGTTTACGTACACGCGCACCATGTTTTTGGCGCCATTGCCGGGGATGGAATAGAGATGCTTCTCCCATAGAAGTCGGGAGTTAGTGCAGTAAAGTCACCAAGCACCTTCCTTGCATTGTTGTTGTTGGGTTCAGCCATGGCTGTTTTTTCTGCTTCCTTTTCGAAATTTTCTGTCAGGTCCTCTTCAGAGAGTTGTGCTTTAGCTGCTCTTAGCTTCCTCTTCAAGGTCCTTTCAGGTTCAGGATCAGCTTCAACAAGAATGCCTTTGTCCTTGTTCCTGCTCATATGAAAGAGAAGAGAACAAGAAAGTATGGAATCCTCTATGTCACAGTATAGAGATTCCATGATGTGTCAGAGGAAAAGAAGAATAGAAGAATGAGGTAGAGAGAAGAATTCGAACTTATAGAGAGGGAGGGGGTCCGAATTACTAATGGAGGGTAAGTGTTAGTGGTTAAATAGAAAGAGATGAGAGAGAGAGAATTTTCAAAAAATTTTTGAAATAAAAAGAGATTAGAATTTAAAACAATTAGTTAATCAAAAAGAATTTTGAAAAAGAGGTTAGTGGTTTTTGAAAACTAGAGAGAGTAAAGTAGTTAGGTGGTTTGAAAAAGATAAGAAATAGTAAAAAAAAATTCTTAAAATCAAACAAAAAGTCAAGTAGTTAATTGAAAAAGATTTGAAAATCAATTGTGAAAAGATAGGAAGTTAGAAAAAGATTTTAAAGTTAGAATTTAAAAAAGATGTGATTTGAAAAAGATATGATGGAAAAAGATATGTTTGAAAAGATATGATTGAAAAAGAAATTAAAAAGATTTGATTTTTAAAATTGATGACTTGACTAACAAGAAATTAAAAGATATGATTCTAAAATTCAAATATTGAACCTTTCTTAACAAGAAAGTAACAAACTTGAAAGTTTTGAATCACAACATTAATTGTTAGCAAGGATTTTCTAAAATATTAAAAGAAAAAAAAGATTTGATTTTGAAAAAGATATGATTGATAAGAGAGGATATAAAAAAGATAAGATTTTGAAAAATTAGTTTTAAAACTTGAAAAATTGGAAAAAGATTTGAATTGAAAACAAAATTACCTCCCTGATGTTATCCTGGCGTTTAACGCCCACTTGGCTACCTCCTTGGGCGTTAAACGCCCAGCCAGGTACCCTGGCTGGCGTTTAAATGCCAGAAATCCTTCTTTACTGGGCGTTTTGAATGCCCAGCTTTTTCTCTGTGATTCCTCTGCTGTATGTTCTGAATCTTCAATTCTCTGTATTATTGACTTGAAAAGACATAATTTTGAATTTTTTTAATTTTTAATGATGAGAGGGAAAAACAACAGAATGAAATTGAACATGAAAAACTAATATCAAAACAAGGAATGCATCTAAGAACACTTTGAATGTCAAGATGAACACCAAGAACATTTTGAAGATCATGATGAATATCAAGAACATATTTTTGAAAATTCTTAAAAAAAGAAAGACATGCAAGACATCAAACTTAGAAGTTTTCATACTAGAGACACTAACAATTTGAGAATACACATGAGAAACAACAAAAGACACGAAATAAGAGAATTTAAAGATCTGACAAAGAAAATCATCAAGAACAACTTGAAGATCAATGAAGAACATAATGCATGAATTTTCAAAAAATGCAAGAAAAATAAAAACATGCAATTGACACCAAACTTGCAATTTGACACTAGACTCAAATAAGAAACACAAATTATTTTTGATTTTATGATTTTATGAATTTTTTTGTAATTTTTTTATTTTTCAAAAATTATTTTGAAAAAGAAAATAAGAAACTCAAAATTTTTAATAAGAATTCCAGGAATCATGCAATGTTAGTCTAAAGCTTCAGTCTAAAAAGATTAGACATGGCTAACCAAGCTTTAGCAGGACATTACATACAACAGCCAAATTGATGGGAATCAACTAGCTTCTGTGATGATATAAGCATCATCTGAAACTCTAGAATTCGTTCTTAAAAATTCTGAAGAACAAAATAAAAAGAAAAATTACCTAATCTAAGTAACAAGATGAACCGTCAGTTGTCCAAACTCGAACAATCCCCGGTAATGGCACCAAAAACTTGGTACGCGAAATCGTAATCTCACACACTTTCTTCACAACTCCGCGCAGTTGACCAGCAAGTGCACTGGGTCGTCCAAGTAATACCTTACGTGAGTAAGGGTCGATCCCATGGAGATTGTCGGCTTGAAGTAAGCTATGGTCATCTTGTAAATCTCAGCCAGGCGGATTCAAATGGTTATGAGGTTTTGATGATTAAAAACGAAATAAAACATAAAATAGGATAGAGATACTTATGTAATTCATTGGTAGGAATTTCAGATAAGCGTATGGAGATGCTTTCCCTGCTTTCCTACTGGTGTCATCCAGTCATGCGTACTCTTTTCCATGGTAAGTTGTATGTTGGGGGATCACCGTTGTCAATGGTTACGGTTCGTCCTCTCAGTGAAAATGGTCCGGCTACAGGTTACGTAGGGCTAATCATCTGTCGGTTCTCACTTGTGTTGGAATAAGATCCAATGATCCTTTTGCGCACTGTCACTGCGCCCAGCACTCGCGAGTTTGAAGCTCGTCATAGTCATCCCATTCCAGATCCTACTCGGAATACCACATACAAGGTTTAGACTTTGCGGATCTCAAGAATTCTGCCAATTGATTCTAGCTTATACCACGAAGACTCTGATCTCACGGTATAGAAGGCTCTATTGTCAAGAGAGGCAACCATGCGTCGTAGACCAGGAGGCCAAGAGATATACATTCAAGCTTGTTTTCAGGTAGAACAGAAGTGGTTGTCAGGCACGCGTTCATAAGTGAGAATGGTGATGAGTGTCACTTGATCATCACATTCATCATGTTGAAGTGCGAATGAATATCTTAGAACAAGAATCAGCTTGAATTGAATAGAAAACAGTGGAAATTATATTAATTCATGAGGAACAGCAGAGCTCCACACCTTAATCTATGAGGTGTAGAAACTCCATCGTTGAAAATACATAAGTGATGAAGGTCCAGGCATGGCCGAATGGTCAGCCCCCTAAATGTGATCAAGAGATCAACAGTGATACAAAGATGGTCTCAAAAATGATCTAAAAATCTCCCGATATGAAAATACAATAGTAAAAGGTCCTATTTATAATGACTAGTAACCTAGGGTTTACAAAGATAAGTAAATGATGCAGAAATCCACTTCCGGAGCCCACTTGGTATATGCTTGGGCTGAGCACATGCATAGGTGCCAGTTTGGGCATTTAACTCCAGCTTTTATGCTAGTTCTGGCGTTTAACGCTAGAAAAGGGTAGAAAATTGGCGTTAAAATGCCAGTTTGCATTATCAAAATGCGGGAAAAGTATAGACTATTATATATTGCTGGAAAGCCCAAGATGTCTACTTTCCAATGAAATTGAGAGCATGCCAATTGGGTTTCTGTAGCTCCAGAAAATCCATTTCGAGTGCAGGGAGGTCAGAATCCAACAACATCTGTAGTCCTTTTTCAGCCTCTGAATTAGATTTTTGCTCAGGTCTCTCAATTTCAGCCAGAAAATACCTGAAATCACAAAAAAATACACAAACTCATAGTAAAGTCCAGAAATGTGATTTTTGCATAAAAACTAATAATTATATACTAAAAACAAACTAAATCATACTAAAAACTACCTAAAAATAATGCCAAAAAGCGTATAAATTATCCGCTCATTATTCACACATGAGGATTTTCTGAGGATGGTAAAAGAGGAATGGAGAAAATTAGGGGAGGTTCAATTCAGTAGCAAGCTGAAGGCGCTGACGGCACCCCCTGAGAAGATGGCATAGAGACAATTTTGGTGACATGGATAGTAGAATAAAGAGGTATGAAGATGAGATAAAAATGATTGATGATATGGTAAGTGATGGCGCATATGACGGTACAATAGAGGCTAGACGCAAAGCATTGGTGAGGTGCTGTGAGAAACGGTATATTCGGTAGAAAATTTATTAGAAGCAGATGTCTCGGTCACGACATGCTAAAGATATGGATAAGAATACAAGATACTTTCATCAAGTAGCATCGGCTAGAAGGAGGAACAGTAGAATTGATGCGCTTTTACTGCAATGGAGGTTGGTTCGGAATCAGGCCAGAATAAAGGTGGCAATTAGAGGATTTTATAAAGATTTGTATCGGCAAGAATATGCTACATTGATTGGGTTTTGGGATGGACTAGTGATGAAGATAGATGGAGATGAGGCTATAGCATTAGAAGTAATGCCCTGTGCTGAGGAAGTCAAAGAGGCTGTTTTGGATTGTGAGTCTACAAAATTCCCAGGTAATGACGGGTATAACATGAACTTCATAAAGAAGTGTTGGGATGAGATTGGCCATGAATTCATTACAATAGTGTTAGGGTTTTTCCAAAGTGCCAAATTTCCAACGGACGCGAATGTAACTTGGGTGGCTTTAGCTCCAAAGTTCGTGGGTGCCAAGGAGATCAAGGACCTTAGGCCTATTAGTATGGTTGGATGTGTGTACAAAGTAATACTGAAGGTTTTAGTAAGAAGGATGAGTTTAGTAATGCCAAGATTAGTGGGAGACACACAAAGTGCTTTTGTGAAAGGTCGAAAAAAATATGACGGTGCTCTAATTGCATGTGAAACAGTTCAGTGGCTGAGGATGAGCAAGAAGAAGGCGGCAATTATAAAGTTAGATTTTCAAAAGGCTTATGACAGAGTCAGGTAGAACTTTGTAGATATTGTGATATAAAAGATGGGTTTCGGTTATAGATGGAGAGCATGGGTAAAGGAATCTGTAAGCACAGCCTCTATATCAGTTCTGATTAATAGGGCACTGTCCAAGCCATTTAAGATGGAGAGAGGTCTAAGATAAGGGGATCCTTTATCTCCTTTCTTGTTTTTCCTTGTGGTTGATGTATTACATAGAATGGTAGGAGAAGTAGTCAGAAATGGACGTATATCCCCACTGCTGGTTGGGAGGGATAACATAGAACTGTCACACTTATAGTTTGCGAATGATACTATTTTGTTTTGCCCACCAGAGACCAAGAAAACTTGAATTATAAGAGGCTCCTGCGATGTATTGAACTCATGTCTAGACTAAGTATCAACTTTGACAAATCGAATTTGATTTCCATTAATTGTGAGTCGGAGTGGGTGACGAATATGTGTGGGGTACTATGATGTACTGAAGCGGTTCTACCTGTAAGATACTTGGGAATCTCCTTAGGAGCAAATCCTCGATTGGTGGAGACATAAAAACCGATTATAGATAAGGTGGAAGAAAAGCTTAGTCTTTGGAAGGCAAAAATTCTTAACAAAGCTGAAAAGTTAGTGCTTATCAAGTCTGTACTTAATAGCTTGCCAGTCTACTATCTTAACCTATATAAAATGCCAAAAGTGGTAGCAGAGAAGTTGATTGCATTACAAAGGAAGTTTTTATTGAGTAAGGAGGATGGAAATAATGGCATGCCTCTCGTAAAATGGGAGTTGGTACAGACCCCGAGAAAGCTAGGAGGTTTGGGAGTGGGAGACGATGTGATTAGGAATATGATGCTTCTGTTTAAGTGGTGGTGGCGGTTTTCAAAAGAGGATTGTCCATTGTGGAAGAAGATTGTATGCTCATATAATGGTTTAAGTCCAAATATAATGTTAGCAAATTAGTCACTACCGACAAAAGGGGGTCCGTGGAAAGATATATGTCAACTGAAGATCAAGAAGCAACACATAAAAGACAAGATGATCAGTGGCCTATCTATGGAAATAGGGGACGAAAGGAGAACTCATTTTTGGGTAGATAATTGGCTGCAAGGTGGACCCTTGAAAGAGACTTTTCCAAGGTTTTTCTCTATTTCAAACCAGCAAGGATCTGTTTTAGGGGAGTGTGGGTTTTGGGATGGGTTAGAGTGGATTTGGAATTGCCATTGGAGGAGAAAATTGTTTCAATGGGAGTTGATACTTGTAAACCAGCTCCATAAAAGGTTAAGACTAGTTAAATTATCACCAGGTAGAGAGGATAGAGTGGTGTAAAAATTTGATAAAGAAAGGGTATGTTTTCAACTAACTCTTTTGTGCAGGTGTTGCAGACAGAAACTGTCTCGGAAGAAGTCACAAGTTATAGCTTTACTAGTGCAATTTGGAGAGGCTTGGTTCCACCAAGAATTGAGCTTTTTACATGGTTTGTTTTAATAGGAAGGGTAAATATCAAAGAGAGTTTGAGTAGATTAGGCGTCATTCATCCAAGTGATAATACTTGTGTGTCATGTAAAAAAGATATAGAATTTGTTCATCATTTGTTTCTTTCCTGTGAGTTCACTTGGCAGGTGTGGTGTGCTTGGTTGACGTACTTTGATAGAGTTTGGGTTGTTCCGGACACGATCAAAGAACTGTTTGAGAGTTGGACAGGAGAACCTGGCAGGAAAGTTGAGCAGAATAAGAGGTTGATTGGATTCTGTGTAGTAACTTAGAATATTTGGATGGAACGAAATGCGAGAATATTTAAGAATGAAGAAGATAGCGTGGAGGACATCAAATTGAGGTCGGTGTTGAACTTCAAAGAGTGGTCTAGTGCTAATCCATGTGATTGTTGATGGTAATACCGGAGATGATGATGGATTAATCATTTTTGTATTTCATTTGATTTTACCTTTCAGTTGTTTGTACCTTTTTCTTTGTGATCTGTCTTTTTTGTTGCTCCACTTTAATGTGTTGAGTTTTTCTTTGTTTAAAAAAAATATTTTAATTTCATCTGGTTTGGTGATTTAAGAATTAAAAGTTCTAAATTAAATCGAAGATTTTATAGCTATGATTGAAAATACATAAATTACTGATTTTATAAAATATCTAACAGAATCTTGCCATGCTCCTTGTCTTGAACCACATTGCCATTGCAAAATAACCCTTAGCCATGCTCCTTAGCTTAGAACATAGAAGTAATTTGAACTCTTTCTTTTGTTATAGAGGAATTTATAAAAAATCTGTCCTTGATAATTTATATAGAGATGGACATACTATTCAACATTCTCAAATGAAAAGCAGTGTTTTATCATTAATTGTTCAACCATTTCCAATGTAAAAATCTCTCAAAAATTCATTAATTTTTTTTTATATTGATACGTCTCTTTGTACGTGTTTTTCGACTAAATCTCCATTTTGGTCCCTGATATTCACGCGATTACTCATTTTGGTCCCCGAAGTTTAAAATTATCTATATTGGTCCTCCAGATTCAAGTTCGGGCACCAATGTGGTCCCTTGACTATTTTCGGCGATGATATGGCAAACGAAGTGCTAAGATGACACGCTCCCTACCATGCTGGACGCTGCAACGGCTAGCTAACATGTCGAGAGTTGTATTTATATCTAATTTAGTTTCTGAAACCCTAATTATCTTATTATTTATCTGAGTTATAATGACAAAGTTTTAACAAGGGAGGACTAAAATGGATACAAATACAACTCTCGCCACATCAACTAGCCGTTACAGCGTCCAACGTGACAGGAAGGGTGTTATCTCAGCATTCCATTTGCCTAATCATCACCGGAAAGAGTCGAGGGACCATATTGGTGCCCAAACTTAAATCTGGAGGACCAATATAGGTAATTTAGAATTTCGGGGATTAAAATGAGTAATCGCGTAAATCTCAAGGACCAAAATGAAAATTTAGTCGTGTTTTTTAAAAGGAGGAAGATTCAATGATTATTATTACTTCATAGGAACCAAAAATAAAGATTTTAGTAGATAGAGATGTATAGTTTGAGAAGGGGATTTTGATTAAAGAAAAAGAAAAATCTAATCAAAAAAGAAAAATCTAACTTCAACTGATATGTCCTTAAGATATAGTAACCATCAATCAAGATGGGAATATACTAACTTGAAGGCTCGAGCAAAGAGAGGAGCGGCTACTACTATGTGTCATCAAGCCACCAAATAGCTTGCCTTTTAATTTTATCACCCTCTCTTGCAAAATCTACGGAGATATGTAAGAAGAAGCATCTTTGGAACAAACTTTGGGATCTTCAAGTCTCTTCAATTAAGCAAGACTTTCATCTTGAAGGATGATTCTAGTGGATTGAATGGAAGAAGACGAAAGGCTCTCCTTGTAACCTTTTCTGGCAGCTTTGACATATTGAGAATAAGTAATACGATTATACTTTAATCAATTATGTGTCACATAATTTATTATTATTATTATATTAAAATATTAATATATTAAAATTTTTAATTAAATTTAAAAATTTATCATTATGATAGTGATCATAACATTAAGAGATAAATTTAATTAAATGAGCTTATATATGTTGGACCTTGGGCCCGGTTTGGATCCGGTCCAACTCGTTAGTGTTTTTGGTCCGTTTGGCCCACTTTGGGCCAAAACTTTTAAGATTAGTGTCCGGTTTTCGATTCTAAAATTATTTTTATCCTTTCAAAACAACAAATCAATTTTCTAAATATTATTTTCTAAAATACGCGGTACTAGACAGTCTAGAGCCGGTACTGCCAGCTTAGACGCTAGTACGCATTTTTACAAAAATCTTTTCAAAAAGGTATATTTTTCAACTCAGAAAAATTCACTAAAATCAAATTTCACATTTTTATTTTCAAATTAAAACTTCTAAATTTTGAATCTATTCCGGGTACTAAAATTATTTTATTAAAACGGTTTTACGTGAAAATGCGAGTTCTTACAGGCACCATCATCGTTAGCCTCACAATGTCTCTAGCGAGTATAAAAAAGAAATAAAGCTATTCTAACTAAACTGTCTCCCTAATCTTGAGAATATTAGTGATACTACCTTATTTTAATCAAATTATCCTAAACCATGAATTTTCACATTAAGCTACAAGCAGTAAACCACAAGTTCACCAAAGTGAAATTTGAGAAAGAAGAAAGAAAGAATGTCTTACTCGAATTTGTAAAAGTAAAAAGGAGAATGTTGAAGAAGGAAAATCCAAATGCTAAGGAAGAACACTAAGCACGGAAAAGAGGCGATTGAAAAAGATGAAACGTGGCAGAGAATTTCCAGCAATAGTAGAAATGGAAAGTTGGAGGGAGAAGGGCTTAGGGGGCAAAATCGACTTTTCTCCAGATATTTAAAACCCACTGACCATACCACAGAGTAATCAAGGTGACTTTTTCGAGAAGAGCGAATGTCAAAGTAACGTCAAATCACAGTCACAAAATCTGGGAATCTTTCTACTAGGACACGATCTCCAATGCACTCCCATAACCAACTTGCAATGACCATAACCTAGAAAAAATAGATAAATACAACAATCCTTGCTCACATGACCTTTAGCATTAGGAGTCCGTACCAAATGCATCCGTACCAAATGCTTCTGGAAGAGAACGATTATAGGATTTTTCCCGAATCTAGGAAGTAGTGGATCATCCTCTATCAAGATGACAACACAACAAACCCTTGATACCAACCTCAAGTATATAAGGTTGTGTTTGTAAATAAACACGGGACACTAAGACAGAGACACAAAGATACAAAATTGTGTTTGACAAATTAAACAAACAGAGATATTATGTCCAAAAATACTGAATTACTGTATTTTTTGTTCATCCTGATAAAAAAAACACAGAGATATAGTTTATTTTTTTATTTTTTCTTTTATTATTCTTGTTAATTTTTTATAATTATATTTTTTATTATTATATTTTTCTTCTCAAATTTTTTGAATAAAAAAAATAAAAAAAAAATAAATTTTATATTTTTTATTATTATATTTTTTTTCTCAATTTTTTTATTATTATCAAATAAAATAAAAAACACAAAATTTTATATCTCTATTCTTTGTATTTTATTTTTAATATATTATCTTATCTTCTTTTCAAAAATAAATATAGTCCAATGTACGAACTATCCAATTTGGACCCGTTTTCACTTATTTATCAACAAATTTTCTTTTTCCCTATGCTATGCTGGTATAATAATATAAAGTGATTG
>NC_029778.3:70624842-70626354 GCF_000817695.3 Arachis duranensis | reverse complement strand
TATTCTCAATTTTTTATCTTATGTGTGTTATCCGAATCAAACACAACCCAATAGAAAGGTAGAAAATTATATGGTACAGATCTAAATCTGTACAGATTTAAAGATTTGCTTACACCACACTTTCTAAAGTCACACTTTAAACCGTAACTCTTCACAAAGAAAAGCGTCACCTAATGGAAAAAAGTAAATTAGAAGATTTAAGAGAAGAAATAATCAAGTTATCAAAATTAATAGACCAAAAATTAATGATTTTAACTAATGTTAACTGTAATGACACCGAATTCTTAAAATCAATACAAAATGATTTTTCTCAAAATCTCTATTTTACTATAAGTTTTATTGAAGGACTTCAAAAACCTGAAAAAACTTACTTTTCACACGGAATTTCTAAGAAATGTTACCATGGAAATGATTCCCCACATCTTTATCATACTTTTAACCCACAATTAAATTCTTTAGTAGATATGCTTGAAGAAATATTAGTATCCATAAAATTTCAAAGAAATAAGGAAAAAGAGAATCCCAAAGAAGAAAAATTTCAAAATATAATCAACATAGCAGATTTAAAAGTAAAACCACCACTAAAATTATGAATATTGAGGAAAAATTAGAAGAAGTTACAATGCTTTTTAAACAATTAAAAATGGCTCAAGAAAATAATATTATAGAACAGGAATTTCAAATAGAAGAAGAATTAGTAAATTCTGAAAATATAGAAAATGAAGAACACATCCTAGATTATTCAAGTGATGAAGAACCAGCAATTCCAATACAAGTAAAAAATGAAGTTGGAACATCTAAAGATAATCAATTTCAATTTAAATGGGAAACATGTTTTGATAATTATGCTTTCAAAAAAGGGTTTATAAATAAAGATTCAAAATATACAAAAATACCATCGAAATACGTTCCTAAAATCCAGGAAATGGAAGGAGAAAGAATGCTTGACTTAGACTGTAAAAAGAATGAAAAGGAAATTTTCGAAAATTGGTTGAATTCCTTTTTATTTGAAGCTTTTACTAATCCAAAGCTTAGTGAATTGTCTGGAAGAGATATTTGGAACTACATAGGGTTTCATACTAAAGGAACTATAAGAGATTATATGACATCAATAGAAAACCAAATAATAGAAGAATTAGCAACAAGAGCAACAGCTTATGATAAGATATTATATATAATGATGATTCTATATAAAGAATTTTTTGAAAAAAATATTATAGATCATAGACAAGAAGTCTATAATAAAAAATATCAAGAAGCAAAAAATCATTTAACTAATATTCAGATATATGATTTATGTAATGTGGAATCTTATATATGCGAATATAGAATACATTATTACAAATTAAAAGAAGAAGATAAAAATCATTATCTTAGTATGTATATAACAAAACTTCCATATCCTGCTAATGAATTTATAATGGGAAGATTTATAAGAGAAATAAATAGAGGGACAATTGAAAATAATTTTGGTAGAGCAACCTCTGCAATAAGAGAGGAAATAAAAGAACG
>NC_029778.3:70623346-70624261 GCF_000817695.3 Arachis duranensis | reverse complement strand
AATCTATACTTTCAGATAAATATCCCAAAAAATAATCTTGAAATAAAGATAGAAGAACTTTTGGATGAAATTTGTGCTGAAAATCCTTTAGATATTAAGAATACAAATAACGAATTAGTAAGTATTAAATTAAAAGATCCTACAAAAGAGATAAATGTTCCAAATAAAATTCCTTATTCCGCAAGAGATAGAGAAGAATTTTCATTAGAATGTAGAGATCTTTTGGAAAAAGGAATAATAAGATTAAGTAAAAGTCCTCATGCGGCTCCAGCCTTTTATGTCGAAAACAATAATGAAATTAAAAGGGGAAAACGAAGAATGGTTATTAACTATAAGAAGATGAATGAAGCAACTATTGGTGATGCTCATAAACTTCCAAGAAAAGATTCTATTTTAGAAAAAATCAAAGGAGCAACTTGGTTTTCATCTCTTGATGCAAAATCAGGATATTGGCAACTTTGCTTAGACGAAGAAACAAAGAAATTAACTGCTTTTACTTGCCCAACAAAAAAATCAACAAGTGTGTTGCTCTATGAATGGAATGTATTACCATTCGGATTAAAACAAGCCCCAGGTATTTATCAAAGATTTATGAAAGAAAATCTAAAAGAGCTAAATGAATTTGTTTTAGTATACATTGATGATATACTAATTTTTACAAAACATGATAAAGAAGATCATCTTCAAAAATTATTAATAGTTTTAGAAAGATGTAAAGAAAAAGGACTAGTTCTTAGCAAAAAGAAAGCAAGAATAGAAAAACAAGAAATAGAATTTCTTGGATTAATTCTATCCACTCAAGAAAAGTTAAAACTTCAACCAAATGTTTTAGAAAAGGTAAATTTATTTCCTAATAAAATAGAAGATAGAAAACAATTACAAAGATTTTTAGGATGTATAAATTATATTTCTGAT
>NC_029778.3:70622672-70623069 GCF_000817695.3 Arachis duranensis | reverse complement strand
TGGTCAGGATGTCTAAAAGCAAAGAAAACTATAAAAAGTTTGGAACAAGAAAAAGAATCACTAGATTCTAAATATTCCTCAAAGGAATTACTTTGCATGTATATTTCAGGGACTTTTACTCCAACAGAACAGAGATATACCACTCATGAAAAGGAAACTCTAGCAGCCATTAAATCTCTTAAGAAATGGAAAATTGATTTACTACTTAGAGAATTTACATTAAGGACAGATTCAAGTTACCTAACAGGTTTCATACGATATAATTTAAAAGTTGATTATAATCATGGACGATTGGTAAGATGGCAATTATTTTTGTTACGATATCCAATAAAAATTGAATATATTAAGGGTGACAAAAATGTTATTGCAGATACATTAACAAGAGAATGGAGTTCGT
>NC_029778.3:70572178-70622370 GCF_000817695.3 Arachis duranensis | reverse complement strand
AGGGCAATCTTGGGATATTATCCTATTGCGAAAGAACAGCTAACAAAGCTGGTTATATTTCCAGAGGCTTCTCCATCTGACACCTATCAGTTTTTCCAGTATGGATTAATTGATACAATTCTAATTTTTAATGATTTGAAAATTATTAGTGAGTTTCCTGCAGGATTCGTTGATGCAGTAAAGAGATTTAAAAATATGATTGACAACGTAAATCCAAGGGATATATCCCTAAAATTTACGAACAGTCAACCTATTTTTAATGAAGAAGAAGAATGCTTGGTTCCAGCACACCAAGTAATATTCATATCCGTCTTCCCAGGAAATTTTCAACCAATTGATCAAGTTCAAGATTTAACAATCTACAGTCATGAAGGAAGACTAGCCAGCACACTAGCAAGGGTCTTCGAAAGAACTCAAAAGATAACAAGGAAATCTCACACAAGAATCAATTATAAAAGCATAAATACTTTGCTTGTGTCCAGTAAAAGGAATGAAATTGAAGAAAGAGAGATGAGACTCTTAGTGGAATTTGAATCAGCATTCTACAACTTATCTGGGCTCTTAGAAAAGCTCCCTGAAGGGATAAAGAGGAATCTTTGCTATTTGATAAAAGACAGAGAAGACCACAAGTGCCAGCTATGTGTCTCAGAGTTATCTGAAGAAAGCAATAATGAAACGAAATTAGCCCACATGATAAAGGAAGAAGACAACGCATCTGAAGGTCACATGATGAAAGAGGAGGACTGCACATCTGAAGCATCTCTCAACATTATTACATAGTAACATAAGCGCTTAGGTCATAGAGCACCAACAATGTAGCTGGTGCAAGATAATAAACAATGACGTAAGCAATGACGTCATAAGAAGGGTAAGGATGGGAATTGTCCATCAGACCCAACCATTATAAATAGGTTGCTTAGGCAATTGAAGAGGGCATCAAACCATAGAAAGCAGGAGGCAAAGAGTACTCATATGCTAGGAGAGCAAAGAGGAAGCTGCCGAGGTGATTCT
The DNA here is from genome assembly GCF_000817695.3 of Arachis duranensis. Lineage (NCBI taxonomy): Eukaryota > Viridiplantae > Streptophyta > Magnoliopsida > Fabales > Fabaceae > Arachis > Arachis duranensis. Next base: position 70,621,359 of record NC_029778.3, on the reverse strand, counting down.
ATAGTTTGAAGAAGAATTCCCTTAGGGAAAACCAATTCTAAACTCCCCTCTGGAGTTAGTATCTACAATCTCCCCTCTGGAGATAAAAACATCTTATGTAAAATATACTAAATAAAGGAAGTTTTTCTCCAGAAAGGTACGCCTTTATCTTAATCTCATAGTTATGAATTATTTAGAAAGCTTAGAATTAACAGAAGGAAGTTTTTCTCCAGAAAGGTACGCCTTTATCCTAATCTCTTAGTTATGAATTATTTAGAAAGCTTAGAATTAACGGAAGAATCTGATTATTATAGATTAACTGCTTTATTAGATAATGAAAAACAAGCTGTTCTAAAAACAGAATTAAATCTCAAATCAAATGAAAATTTTAATAAACAAAATCTTTTAAAAGAAGTTTTTAATAGAAAAAATATAATATACTATGGAAAAATTTAACTTGAAGCCCCTATAAAGATAAAATCCGCCAATGGAGAACTTGAAATAGCCTAAAGAAGAAAATTCTGAAATAAAGGAATTAACAAAAAAGGTCGAAAAATTAAATGAAACCCTAAACACTAAGTTATGACAATAAATAAAGAGAAAATATATGTAACCTATCAAGACAAGAAACAAGAGCTCTTTGAAAGAGAAAATCGGTTGAATTATTTACAGTTTTCTAAAATAAATCAAAGAGCATTTGAAACTCTAAAAATAATCTTTGACAAATTGAAAGGGGAAGTTGAAGAGTTAGAAAAATTAATAGAATCTTTAGAAAATAGTGATGAATCGATGATAGAATTTGCAGAAATTTTAAGATAAATAATGAAGTATACAAAGATTGAAAGACCAGAAAACAAAATAAAACGAAAAAGGACGAAAAAATTAAAAAGTAAAATAAAGGAGTATAAAAGGGAATTAAATAATCTTCAGTTCGAAATTAATGACCTTATAATAAAAAGGATAGAAATAAAAACAAATATAAACAAGTTGGAGCTAAACTTAAAAAATATATAAATGCCTGGAACACCATATTATGACCTAAAAGAATTAAAGCTGTTGAAAGAAAAAATGGAGGATGAAGTTGAAAAATTAAAAAGATATTTAGAAACAACAGAAAGTGTAGAAATAAAAGAAGTTTTGAGAATTTGAAAAATTATATTAAAGAAAAAGACAAACAGATAAAAGATTTTATATACAATAATCCATGTAAAAAAGAATATTATAAACTAAAACAAGATTGAAAAACTATAAAAATGAAATCAGAATTAGTAATAGTAGAAATGGTCAATACTTTTGATTATGAAAATTGCAAATTATAAAGTACCACCAACCAAATCTATACAAATTATAAACTTATTCGAAGCAAAATATGAAGAATTAATAGAAAGAAAAAGAAATTACATTCTAAAAATTGGTATCAGAGCCAAGTTAACGGTTAAGAGTAACACTTTCTCTTTAAGCAACACTTTTAATGATACGCTTTTTCAGCCACAAAAAGACAAAAATCTGTACAGGCACATCTGTACACTAGATGGCCCCTAGAAAGGTTATGTCGAAATCATCAAATTTCTTACGTTCAAAGTCAACAAGAAATATACAAACCAGTTACATACGTTACCTGCAATCATTTAATGGAAGCCCTTGAAAGAATGTGCATGGGTTTAACACACACTAGAAAATTAGTTCATCGAAGAATTGCGAAACGACGCACATTAAGATTTGAATTGGCTAAATATATATGAAATGAATTGTAAAAAAATATTCATTTAATCTGACAGGAAAAAAAATTACAACATTTGTTTGAAAATAATTGTCAATTTTAAAAAGAAAATGGTTTAATTTCATTAAGTTTAATTTTAATATATTAATAAAAATTAAAGTATTAAACAATTAATATAATAGTAATAGAAAAATCTAAATGGGATAAATTGAGTGTTCATATGTGAACAGGTAAGGAAAAGAAAGGGAAAGTTTAATAGAAAAGAGAAATATTTTTTTTTTGAAATAAAAGAGCTCAACGTACTAAAGTCACTACAAAAAAAACACCCATTCAGGTACACTTGAAAAGTGTAGTCAAAAGTGAAAAAAAAATGATGCCTTAGACTACGGCTACGCTTTTTGGGCTACGGCTACGCTTTTTGGGTGATTCCTATTCGACCGTTGCCTATTCTCAAAGGCTACGCTTTTCTGCACCAAGGGCTACGCTTTTGGCGTTTGAGAATAGGGTACGCTTTTTAAGTAATACTATCTAGGACCAAAGGCTACGCTTTTCAGCTTCTGTTTTTACCAGAATAGGCTACGCTTTTCAGCACTACTGCATCACCTGAAAAGCGTAGCCACATTGTATACTATAGCTACTGTTTATAAGTATAGCCTTAGATCCCTTTTTTTTTTGGGTATACCATAGCTACATCATATAAGTGTAGCCTTAGATCCCTCATTTTTTTTATTTTCTATATATATTCATAATTTTTTTTCTAAAACCTAATATTTAATAATATAATTATATATATAATCCTATATTTTTAATTAAATTAGTAAAACATTATAAAATAAAAATAAATACATAATAAAACTATGTAATATTCTTTAAATAATAAAAATTATCCTTAAACAAGATTTAGGTTGCCATAATAAATTAGCAGTCATAAAATCTTCTATTTGGGAATAATACAAATTATTTCTCTAAAAATACAATTTATTTCTCTAAAAATAAATTACTTCAAACATAAGATCTTCTATATGGGAATAATACAAATTAGCAGCCATCATTCTAGCTAGTAAACAAATCCTTTTCCATCAACACATCGTTTCTGATTATAGTAATCCATTAACTCCTCAGTAGTTGGAAAGAACTGCAGCACATTTAATTTGCCAAATCTAAATAAAACTGAGCAGCATAAAGAGAAAGATGGAGTAAATGTAAAGCAGGTTCATTAAATTTAGAAGAAAATTTTTAGATACTACTCACCTTTAAAAATAATTGAAGACTGGAAATCATCAACCCTGTTCTTGTCATTCCAGCCTTACAATGGACAACCACAACATTCTCAATATCTAACTTCAACCACGAGTATGCACTATGACAGAATGAGATAATCAGTTGAAGTGGGGGGCAATTATGGTCATCAAATGGAAAGCTAGCCACCTGAAAGGGAATTTGACATTGCAGATGAAAGCAGTAGTTGGTTTGAAAAACAAATTTAAGTGCTGAAAAAAATTACAACCCAAGTAAAACAGAAAGCTGACACATGTAGTCTAAGCTGTCTAGCTATCATCATAACAAATCTAATGATAGATTATATGAATTAATATATTCAAAGTAGATAAAGAAATTAAAGTATACATTAATGACACACTTAAAGTTTATGGAGTATAAATGAAATTCACATCGCTTTTGTGTGGTTCCACACTTCTCCTCAAAGACTTAGTAAAATTTAGGACTCACCTTTTCCTCAAACAATGATGCATCATACAGCCGCTCAGAACAAAGATTGTATACTTTGTATTTATCCTGCACATAAAAAACCAAGTCAAATGCAAAACTATACCACAAATAAAAAGAAAGGACAGAGGCTCCTGGGCTTTCAAATTGTAGGACACTGAAGAAGCAAAACACCATGTATTCAGGTTGTCTGAGATTCTCCAATAAAATTAAAACTTACCATAAAGCAATAAAACACAAAAGGGAAATGGCAAGATAGCAGGATAACACTAAACTTGTTCTATTACCTCGTTCCCGTGACTTCTCAGCAGTATAACTATCATCACTTTCTCTAAACCAATTTGAAGCACCAAAGCAATTCCCAATCTTATGGCTGCTATCTGCTAGACAGTCCCTGAAAATAATTCTGAACTGGCATTACAATTTTGACATTCAAGTAGGTTAATACTATTGAGAAGATAAAAAAAAGTTCTCCTATATATACTTCACCTTTGCTTTGAAATGATTGAGTCTGAAAACAACTAATTCACAAAAGAGCTCAATGAACTCATTTGTAGCCAAAATCATCACATGCTCAACCTATGAATTCACAATAATGATATTAGAACCATAACTTAAATAATGCCATCTGAGACATGACCACACTTAATCATTAAAAATAGTTCAAGTTAAGAGCACCAGCAACACCTTCAATTAAAAACAGCAACACTTGGTTTGATACCATATTAGAATGCAAATTAATCAAGAAACATCAAAAAGCTACTTTCACTAATGAGTAACGCAACTCATAAGTGTAAAGGATCAAGCATCCACCTCTAACACAATAAAAAAAAACAAACATATATATCAAGAAAAAGAAAAAGAATCAGTCGGTGACATCAGTTCCAGTTGAAACAGAAAATGAAGTAATAAAATTTGACTCTTAAATCACTCACCTTTAAGAGCAGAACTGCAGATGCTATAGAATAGTGACCCCGTTAAAATCTTTGTTCATCGTCCCTTAAAGTTTTTGTATATCTGCATAATGGTATATTGATTTGAAGTCGTAAACTATAAACATTAAAAAAAGATGAATGGTTGAGTGCTAATAAATCAAACAAACTATGGATTTCTTTATAGGAAATAGCAGAAATGGGGTAAATATTTTGTTCGATTTGAAGCAGAGGCAAGTGCAAAAATTCCCTTGAAGGAAGATCTAGTTACACTTACACGCATTTCAAGAATGAGCATGTGACAGTGACACTTTTTTCAGCTAAAAGTTAGCGATCTATTAAACACAGTATACACATGAGCTTCGTGCAGGTGAATGGAATCATTTTAAAATTAAGAGTAAAAAGTAAAATATTACCATTAAGCACAATATAACAAATAAAAGTACACGTTCATGGTGCTACTTGCAATGCAATGTTTCCATGTAAAAGGGACAAGTAAAATATAAGCAACTCATGGTATATACTATATAGTATACAAATGAGGGATCAAAAAAAAGAAAATCAAATCAATGAGGAAGAAAACCTATATATTCCCTTGAGTTTCTCACAAACACATGTAGCTCCTATCAAGGCTATATATCCAAACATAACAAAAACAAAAAGCGTGAAGCAATGATATTGTACTTTATTATTTCTTGTTTTAGTCTCAGGTGGTTACAGAACAATATAAATGTATGGGAAAAAAAGAGACAAGATTTCACTTCACAATTGGAGTTTGAAATGATGATGATTCTTGAAGCAAAAGAGCAATCCGAATACCTCATTTTCAGAAGTTCCAAGACTATGCAAATGCAAGCAAGATGAATCTGAGATTTGATATTATAAATACTCCCATTATTACTAATTAAGAAGGCCCCAAAGTTTGGAATCGATAGCAGCAAGTCTTATTAATGAATCTGAGATTTGATATTATAATTTTTAATTGTAGTTGATAAGAAGAAAGATGATTAAAAGTGCCAAAGAAAGCATAAAACAGAAAGACAGCAAATCAGAAATCTATGGGAATCTGCAGGCTGTGTTTATAGAAATGGATAGCACTCGAGATATAAGTATAAGCCTTCAAACCTTGTCCCAATTACTACATAAACAAAAACCAGATTACAATTTTTTAAAAACTGTAAATAGATTATCTTCCAAAGTTGTTAATCACATGTCACCTTATCAATTACTACATAATTTTGATTTCAAGGCATGTTTTGTTTGATGAAACTAAATTTCCTTATCATGAATTATTCAAAGCAGATTCTCCATCTCCAACTTACAATCAATTTCCTCATACTGTTTTAACTTTTCCTAATTTTACTACTATATCATCTCATAATACAAGTCAAAATTCTACACCTACTGCTACCTCAACAAATGAGATAAGGGATGCTAGAAGAGCAGAGAATTTCAAAAAATAGTGAAGCATCAACTCAAGTGAGAAGCATTACTAACAAAATGAGTATTTATAGCATGAAGACAGAAATATATTACAATTAAGAGAATAGATGAGACTTGGAATCATTGAAGATGTGAAATAATTGAGTACAAGGTTTATATGCTAGTATGAAACAATGATTACTTATACAACTATGAAGCTAAAACAAACTTAACAAGCAAGATGCAAAATCAGAAAGCAAATTCTAATGAAGCAAGCGACATAAACTCAAAAAATTAGAAAGACAATACCACAGCAAAATAACTTTAACTTCTATCATGTACTATTCATACAGTAAAATAAAAATGTTCACTCGAACAGAATTCAGAGTAGATTCATAAGATAATACGCATTCAGAAGCTAAAACCTATAACCCTAAAAATTAGAAACAATACGCATTCAGAAGCTAAAACCCCCAAATTAAAAATCATAAAATCAGAACCCTAAACCGCAGGACACCTTCTCACAAAACCAAAGTCAATTCATCACAAATTGAATAAAGAACAAAATTAGAATTCAACACTAATAATAACAAGCAATGATCAAATGCGATTCTGCACGGGAAAGCTTCTAACACATGCAGCATGGCAGAAATTGAACCAGACATAGAAAAACCCTAATTAAATATGAAATTGTGATATAGAATCCTAATTAAATTTAACCCTAATTGCAGATTATAGAACAAATTTTCTTCAATTGGCAATTTTACTATGGTGGTACAGGGTGATCAGCAGAGCATATAAAAGTGCCGTTAAACATCTCAACTTACCTTATCATGTGAAAGAAGTTCAAATAAAGGACCAAAATAGCGCTCACAGAGATCTTCCATTACCTGCACAGTAAGATGGACTTCAAGTGTCAACTAATTAATCAAAACAGATGTACGTAAAAGAGAATAAAAAGAAAGATTATAACTGAGGGCTGAAAATATTATGAAGCAGGCAATGAAATTAAACAGCCTTCCCCACAGAAATTGGACCTGAGTGGCTAACCTAACACTGGGGGCCTTCTTCAAAAGGAATATTGAGCCCAGCTGCATCAACTTGAGCCGTGTGTTTTGTTCTTGACAATGGGAATTAGGAACCCTAATTGCCTAAATCAGAAACAAAAAAACTAAAAGCCTACCTATTGTGATGAGGGAAAGCGAATCGAGCAGGGATGGATGGAGCAGAGGCGGCACAAGTAGCAAAGGAGATGCGGAGCACAAGAAAGCAGCGGCGAGCAAAGAAGCAGAAGAGCACGGTGAGGCGGTGGTGCGACGTAGGAGAGTTGCGGCGTCGTTGCGTCGTAAGAGAGCCGCGGTGGTGGTGTGGTGTAGCAGAGCCGTGTGAGGATGTGGTGCAAGGAGAAGAGGAAGCTATGGACGAGGTTGAGGAAGAGAGCAAAGAACTCTTTCAGCTCTTAGCTTTCTTCGAAAGAAAAGGAGGGCGCGGGTGTTAAAATGGGAAAAAAATTCCCAAGTGTTATAGCGTGCACATATTAGGAAACGCTAATAAAGCGCACCCAAAGCCTAAGGATTTGACCACTCTTGAAAAGCGTCTTCTTTGATAAAAAAGTGAACCTATAAATATCAACCTACGGCTACGCTTTATAAATGATTTTTATAATACCTAAGGCTACACTTTTTAAATGATGCCACAATTGTGTATCCCTTTCTCTTATAAAAAGGCAACACGGAGAAAAGCGTAGCCTATTCTTAGAATAGGCTACGCTTTTCAAATGTAGCTTAAAAAAAGTGTGGCTGAATGGGTATTTTTCTTGTAGTGAGTGGAGAAAATAGAATTAAAAAATAAAATAATAGAAAACAAAAAAAACAAATAGCACAAGACAATTTTCAAGTCATCCCGGTATTATCATCAACAACAAAAGGGATCCACATATTTTCACTCGTTACAGCTAAGTAAGGTTATGTTGATAATTTTTTTTACACCTTTGTTTTGATTCTGAAAAAGCCTTCTATTTTTTTCCAACCAAAGGTTCTAAACTATTGCACAAAAGCACATCAACTACTGTTTACGATTCTCTTTTTTACACGGTTCTTCTGTCCAGCTAAAAAAAGATCCTTTATTGAAACCAGAAAAGACCATTGTCGGTCAAACGCAGCTATCCACGCACACCACACCTGCCAAGAAAACTCACAGCCAAGAAACAAGTGATTAACCCGGTCCACATCATTGTTACATATAACGCACCCAGTATCTTCCTGCCTAATAATCCCGAATCGGCTCAGTCTATCCTTAGTATTCACCCTCCCTACCAAGACAAACCATGTAAATAGCTCCACTCTTGGGGGCACTACACCTTTTCAAATGGTCTTAGTGAAGTTGTAACTGGATATATCCTCCGGCGGTAATTTCATCTGTAAAACCTGTACAAATGAGTTAGTCGAAAAAACTCCTTGCCTATCATATTTTCACACCACTCTATCCTCTCTGTTATTTATGAGCTTCACAGGCCGCAAAGCCTCATGTAACTGACCTAGAAGGTCCAACTCCCACTAAAAAAACTCTCTCCTCCATTGGAAGTTCCAAATCCACTCTAACCCATCCCAAAACCCACAATCCCCTATAACCGATTCACATTGGTTTAAAGCAGAGAACAGCTTGGGGAACCGATCTTTCAAGGGTCTACAATGTAACCATACGTCCTCCCAAAATCGAGTCCGCCTCCCATCGCCAACCTCCATGGACAAGCCTGTAATCATCTTCTCCCTTATATGTTGCTCCTTGATAAGGATCTGACAAATGTCCTTCCATGGACCTCCTCTAGTATGTAGCACTTGAGTGGATAGCAGCTCATTTAGATTCAGATTATTACAGGAGCAGACCACTTTCTTCCACAACGGGCACTCTTCCTTTGCAAACCGCCACCATCACTTGAACAGAAGTGCAGTGTTACAAAGTATAGTGTCGCCCACTCCCAACCCCCCAAGCTTCTTAGGGGACTGCACCACTTCCCATTTCACTGAAATTATACCATTCCTCCCATCCTCCTTACTCCAAAGGAATCTTCTCTGCAGAGAAATCAGTTTCTCAGCCACAGCCTTTGGTATCTTATATAAGTTCAAATAATATACTGGTAAACTGTTCAACACTGATCTTATAAGTACTAACTTTCCAGCCTTATTTAGTACTTTAGCTTTCCACAAGCTCAATTTCTCCTTCACCTTGTCAATAATAGGCTTCTAAGTCTTGACTAATCTTGAATTTACTCCAAGAGAAACTCCAAGATATTTAAAAGGTAGGGTACCTTCCTTACAACCCAATAAACTACATAATCAATGAACCCATTGCCCTTCAAAATTGATTGGTATCAAGCTGAACTTGTCAAAATTTATACTTACCCCTGATATCAGCTCAAAGTAACGCAAAAGCCGCTTGTAATTCTTCATAGTCTCCTTTTCTGATGGGCAAAACAGAATAGCGTGTCATCCGCGAACTAAAAATGCAACAAGTTTTATAACAAGAGCAAACATTATATTATCCAAGTTTTTCAAGGTTTAAAAAAAAAGAAAATCATTTTTCAGAATCCAATGAAAACATTTATAACAAGAGCATCCAAAAGAACTGATATATTTATATATCCAACTATCTTCTTAAATTATGCTTCCAACTTTGATACTTTTCTGATTTCTAAACATTAAGTCAAGTCCATAGTTCATTTTCGACAAGGACATTACTCAATGCACATTCATAATAATATCGGTCAGCGTTGTGAATTATGAACGTTGAGTCAACGGTAAACTGGCCAACAAAAAATCAAAATTGAAAACTAAAAAAAAGGGTGGAAAAATAAAACTAATAAAAAAGAGTAGCCTGTGACACTGTTCTTCATGTTGTGTTCTTCTATTAGAAGAACTGTCTTAGTTTATTTTTTTGAAACAAAGAAACTCAACACAAAAGGAGAGTGAAGAATCAAAGAAACAATAATAAACCATCATTAATCTAACCACCTAGCAATTTATCAAACAATAAGATATATCCTTATCATCTTCGACATTGTCATCAACAACAAAAGAATCCTCACACCTCCATCAATAACCAACTGTCTTAGTTTATTCATTGCTGCAAAGACATCACAATTTTGTAAACATGCAAAGAATGAAAAACTTTCACCACTTTGTACAAATCATTTTCCACCTCTTTCTCTATTTTCTTCTCTCCAAAACCATAGCTGCAACTGATACATTAACTCAATTCCAGTCTCTAAGTGTAAACCAAACATTAGTTTCCAACAATGGAGACTTTGAACTTGGTTTCTTCACTCTTGATAACTCCACCAACAACACTTGTTATTACCTTGCATTTGGTACAAGAACGTCCCAATCAGAACCATAGTATGGGTTGTAAATCGTGAAAAACCCGCCACAAATAATAACTTTGTTGTGTTGCTCATAAATAAAACAGCAAATAACACAGTTCTTCTTTCTCAGAACAACAAAAGCACTGTTCTATGGTCAGTGAACATAGCAAGAAAACCCAAGAATCCAATACTACAGCTTTTAGATTCAGGGAACCTTGTTTTGAGAGAAGAAAATGATGAGAATGAAGAGAAGAACTATCTATGGCAAAGTTTCGATTACCCTGGTGATACACTCTTGCCAAGGATGAAGCTTGGGAAGGATTTAAGGACTGGTTTTGATAGGTGTGTAACGGCGTGGAAGAATGAGAATGGTCCTTCACCAGGAACCTTAAATTGGCATATGGATGTTACCACTTGGCCTGAACCGATGCAGTGGATTGGAATAATGAAGCAGTACAATAATGGTCTTGGAATGGAGTTCAAATCAGTGCCAAACCAACAAACAAGCCTAACCTAGCTGCCGAGTTCATCTACTTTGCTGATGAGAGCCAAGTTTACTATATGTTTAGACTTGTTAACAACTCTGTCAAAGCTAAAATGATGTTGAACCAAACCACCAACAAGATTCTGAAGCTTCTGTGGACACAAGGTGTGTGGAAGATGTATGGTTCCATGCCGAGGGACTTTTGTGATGAGTATGGTGCTGTTGGTCCTAATGCGAAATGTGACATGACTGAGTCTCCAAATGTTTGTGAATGTTTGAGAGGGTATAGGCCTAAGTCACCAGAAGAATGGATCAGAACAAATTACGAAGGAGGTTGCTTGCACGACAAGAATCTGAATTGCAAAAGCGATGGGTTTATCAAGTGTGTTAAGATGAAATTCCCTGATACTGAGAATTGTTGGTACTTGAATCAGAGTATGAACTTGGTTGAGTGCACAGACAAGTGCTTGCGGAATTGTTCTTGTATGGCTTATGCGAATTCGGATATTCGAGGAGAAGGCAATGGTTGTGCTTTGTGGTTTGGTGATCTTAATGATTTGAGAGTTCAACCAGATGCAGGGCAAGATCTTTATGTTAGAGTCCCTTCTTCAGAGTTAGGTATGGTGCATATGTTCCATCAAACTCTTAATTAATCTTCCATTAGTTTATTATTTATGGCTAAACATTTTTTTTTGTTTTGCTACATAATACTTGTTTGATTGTTTAATGCAGCGTAATCTAAATTATTATACCATATGGTCAACGTTTTCTTATGACTATCATTGAGATTGAAATTCTTTGTTTTATGTGAAAATAAAATAAAATGAATCATTGAAGAGACAAGAAATGAAAGTAAGGTCAAGATAGATATTGCAGTTGCATGCACTATTATTGTTGTATTATGCAGCTTGCTCCTAGTTCTCTACTTCACTTGCATAGGAGGAAGAAGTGCCAAGGCAAAAGGTGAGAATTTTCTATGATGTTATGAGGTTTACACAAGCTGCTTCTTGAGTTATAGCAGCTATGGTTAACTTGTGTGAGAATATTGATGCAGAGAATTTAGCAATGATGGATAGTTTCATTGAAGAACAAGACGGGCATCTAGAACTTCCATTGTTTGATCTATCTAGTTTAGCTAATGCTACTGGTAACTTTTCAGTAAAAAACAAGGTTGGAGAAGGTGGTTTTGGACCTGTATACAAGGTAATACATATGATAAGATATTTTGAAAAAATTAAGAATATAAGCTAATTAATGAATTGGAATATTTGCAATTGATAATTGTAGGGATTATTGAAAAATGGGCAAGAAATTGCTATTAAAAGACTTTGTAGAGGTTCTGTACAAGGGCTTAAAGAATTCAAAAATGAAATTGCATTGATTGTTAAACTTCAACATCGTAATCTTGTGAAACTTCATGGATGTTGCATTCACAATGAAGAGAAAATGCTTGTATATGAATACATGCCCAACAAAAGTTTGGATTTCTTTATATTTGGTATATAATCTTGATTCTCTATCCTAAATAAAACTGTTCATACTTCACAGAAGTTGTAACTATGTAGAATTCATCTTCTGGTTTTGATCAAATTTGAAAAAATATTGATTTTTATGAACAACTTTCTAGATCAAACACAGAGAAAGTTCTTGGATTGGTCGAAGTGTTTTCGTATGATTTTTGGGATTGCAAAGGGTCTCCTTTATCTTCATCAAGATTCAAGAGTTAGAATCATTCACAGAGATCTTAAAGCAAGTAATGTCTTACTTGATAGTGAAATGAATCCTAAAATCTCAGATTTTGGTTTGGCTAGAATTTTGGGAGGAGACCAAATTACAGCGACGCGACGGGTGGTTGGAACATAGTATGAACACTTAATATTGTTGATTTTCATAATTGGATGGTACAATATATTTACTTAATCATAACATTTCTTTTCTTACCATTATGCATTATGCATTAGCGGATATATGCCACCTGAATATGCAATAGATGGAAACTTCTCAGTAAAACAAAGGAAATCATTGGGAAAATGAAAGCGCAGATCTTATTGGCTATGTAAGTGTAAACTAAACAACCAAACTATATCATATTACTGTTCATTTACCTAACTTGATTTTGCTACAGGCATGGGACTTGTGGACTAAAGAAAAGCCTCTAGAAATTGTTGATGATATCCTAATAGAGTCTTGTAACCTCTCTCAAGTATTGAGGTGCATTCAGATCAGTCTTCTCTGTTTGGAGCAACATCCATATGATAAACTAGACATGTCATCAGTGATTATGATGTTTGGAAGTGAAATTGCCTTGCCTAAGCCAAAACAACCTACTTTATTTATTGGAGAATATGCATATCAATATGATTCTGCCAACGAATTAAGTATCGAAGTCCTAGAATCGAGATGAGAAGTATTACTGTATCACGTCTCTAAAAGTTCGGCTTATTCACTTTGCATGGTATCATAGTTAGAACTTACAAGCCTTACTTAGTAATTAGGGTGCAATTTGTATAATTCACATACCATAAATTTTGTATAGTATTCATTAGAATTAATAGTTAAATTCATCTTTAAAAAATCATTCATTTTTTAAATTGATAAAATATAAAACAAATTTATCATTTTATTAGTTAGATAATGACGAGTCACATTAAGTATCACGTAACATGATGACGTAGTAGATTAATACCACTTGTTATAAGGTGATTGGTTAATTTGTCAGGTCAATAACAAATGACATATCACGTGTTATCTCACATATCATAAAATATTTAAAATCAAATTAGTCTCTAAACATAAATACGTAAGTCATTTTCATTTCTAAAATTTTAAAAATTGATCAAATTAGTTCTTATATAAAGTTTTTTTCTTTAAAATATCAAATTTAATTTTAATATTTCTTAATCCTACTTATTTTAATCTCATTTTTCACCTTAATAAATAAAATTTTCTTCAGATAAAATAATAAAAATAATCAAATTATTACAAAATTATTTTGTCATTTATATTTTTAGATTCTATATTTTTAAAGTCTAGTTTTTTCAGTAAAATTTTTTTATATAAATAATTTTAATTAACCTTTTGGATCTCATCCAAATTTAGTCCAATTTATCATTAGTTGTCTATTTTCATCTTTCTATATTTGTTTTAGTTCAAAATTCTTTTTGAAATTTTTTTTTCAAATCTTACAATTGAAAAGACATAGAAAAATGACATAACTAAATAGTAATAATATTAAAAAAACTACATCTACTTATTATTAATTAATATACTAAAACTGGATTTTTCTCTGTCTAATGAAAGTGAAGTGTCGATTTTTCATAAATTCATTTTCCCGCCAAAATGAACGCACTACTTTCTCTTCTAAGTTTATTTTATAAAAATATCTTTATTATAATTATACTATAATTAGCATTTAAGTAATAATGCATAATTATACTAATTTATGAAAATATCTTTAGTATAGTTATATAAAATCAATATTTAATACATTATTAAACTACTTATCAATTATCAATCGAAAATATTTTTAATAATAATAATAATATGATATGATAATTATATGATAATGGTATCAGTTATTAATAACCAATTTATATTTCTCTAAATAAATTTATTTTAGAAAAATATCTTTATTATAATTATATTACAATTAGTATTTAATGAATAATGCATAATTATACTAATTTAAGAAAATATCTTTATTATAATTATATAAAATTAATATTTAATACATGATTAAACTAATATTACTCGAAAATATTTTTAATCATTTTAATTATATTGATTTTAACTATATTGATACAATTCTAATTCTTATTCATTATCCAAAGCATAAAGATGGTGCTGGAATTAGGATTTTGATCATTTTTCCGAAAGATATCCCATCAGAATTCCTTTCGAATTAAAATACCCATGTTCAAATAACATTGCTGAGCATAAAGCGTTGATAGTGGGATTATAGATTTTGACCGATAAAGGAACATTAGATGTTCCAATTTTAGGGGATTTTCAATTGGTTTTAAAACAGTTGTCGAAAGAATTTAAATGTAATAATGAAAAATTACAAAAGTATTTGTCGATAACATGGGAGTTATTAGTATTTTTTCAAAAAGTATCTTTGGTTCATATTCTAAGAATTCGAAATAAAGTTGCCAATGAATTGGCCCAAATTGCATCAAAATATAAATACTTCCTGAAACTTTAAAAAAATTGGCAAAGGTACGACAAGTCCTGGTGCCTATTAAAGAATGGTAAGTTTTAGTTATTGATGAGTGGGATGATGATGATTGGAGAAAATCAATTGCAAAATATCTAAGAAATCCTAATATTCAAGTTGATAAAAAAAAAGTTAAGATAAAAGCAATGAATTTTGTGTTGATAGGTGATGAATTATATAAGAAAAGTATTGAAGGAAGTCTCATGAGGTGTTTAAGTCAATCTAAAAAGAATATTGCTCTTGGAGAAATTCATAAGGGCATATGTGGTGCCCATCAAGCGGGTGATGCGTGAGCATCTTATACCCTTTTCCCTAGCATTTTCTAGTTGTTTTTTGTTAGATTTCATTTAGTTTTACTTGATTTTAGTGCAAAAATTCTCTTTGTATGCTACTTTGAGTTGTTTTGGTATTTTTATGATTTCAGGTGAAATTCGGAGCAATTTGGCGGAGTTCGGAGCTAAAAGGAAGAAAGCATGCAAGTGGGCCAGTTAAGCAAGAGGATACTTGAGAGACCTCCAAACACTCTTCCAAGCAATACAGAGGTCAATCCAAGAGAAGAGTGTAAGACCCTGATCATGGACAAGGAGACCGAGCCTAGAGAGATGTATGCTGCTAAGGAATTGAAGGAGAAAAAGGATCAAGAAGAGACTGGAAGTACAAAGTTATACATCCCAGTGGTAGTACAAGAGCCTGAAGTACAACACCCTCAGAACTGCAAGAGGAGGCCAAGGATGAGAAACTCACTCAATTCTTGGAAATCTTTAAAAAGTTGCAAATCAATATTCTTTTTGTTGAGGTGTTAGAGAAGATGCCTCTCTATATGGCCTGTTTGAAAAGTGCACTCTCTGAGAAGAAGGCCTTGAAGGGAGATAAAACAGTGATGCTGAGCAAGGAGTGCAGTTCAATGGTCTAGAAGATGCTACCCACAAAGATGCCAGATCTCGGAAGCTTCCTGGTTCCATGTACCATAGGGACTACACATTTGAGAAGGCACTGCGTGACCTTGGTTCAAGTATAAACCTAATGCCTCTCTCTATATTGAAGAAGTTGGGGATCCAAGAGGTGCAACCCACAAGAATTTCACTGGAGATGACAGACAAGTCCCAGAAGCGAGCATATGGATTGGTGGAGAATGTCCTAGTAAAGGTTGAAACCTTTACCTCCCTGCAGACTTTGTGATACTTGATATGGGAGAGGATACAAACAACTCCATCATCCTAGGAAGGCCATTCTTAGCCACAGGAAGAGCACTGATCGACGTTGAGAGAGGAGAGTTGGTCTTGAGGATGCATGAGGACTATTTGCTATTCAAGATTTTTAAACCTCAACCACTCCCTAACAAAGGAGGTACTTCCGTGCAGAGCTCAGTGCTCAAGCCTTCTCACTTGGTAGAAAGCCATACAGTACCCCCTGACATCAAACCTAGATTTGGTGTTGGGCATTCACCACTCAACCAAGATGGAGAAGGCCCCAAAAGAAAAGTACCCAAAGGCTGGAGGAAAAAGAAGATTCCGACTGAGGACTTCTCACCTTGCATGAGAATTGTCTTCACAAGAAGTCCAGTCATACCACACACTATGAATAGGATCCTGTCTCTGGAGCATGTTGATATCATTCATTAGAGCACAGGAAAGAAGTTCACAATGAGGGGTGAAGATCTGAGCTCCTATGATCCCCTTCCTTAGAGGAGCTGACCGCCAAGCTAATGACGGTAAAGAAGCACTTGTTGGGAGGTAACCCAGCCATTAGTATCCTTCGGTTTATTTTTGTTTTATTTCAGTTTTATTTTAGTTTGTTTTTACATCGTTTCATTTTTCATTGACTTTTATAGTTTTCCTAGATTTTTTCTGACGTTTGTGATCATGTATAGCACTTAGAATAGGAACAGAAAAACTTAGGCGAGAAAACAGCACACCCTGGAGGAGACCTGCTATGGGCGCTAAACGCCAGCTTTAATGTTTAGCGCCAGGAGAAGAAGAAAGCAATGGGCGTTCAACTCCCATTTGGGCATTTTACTTTGATTTGGCACCCCGCTTGGGGCGCTAAACGCTAGGGAGGGCGTTTAGCGCTGGGGGTGTTGTAAAAAAAAGCGGTGCATGACCCCTTGTTGGCGCAAAACACCAAAACCAGAGCTCAGCGACCAGGGAAAAGTTTCGAAGCTGGATGCATGTTTTAGCTAATGGTTTACCCCATTTCCCAACCACTTTTACCCATTCAAACTTTATCCATTCTCTCTCCTCTTTCACCCACTTTTTCATCTATATTCATCCATCACATCACCCATCAATTCCTTTGATTCTCTCAACCCACCTCTCACTTCATCCAATCAACTCTCATCAATTCCATCCATCTCTCCTCCCAACAACCAAAATTCAAATTCAACTTTCTCCCCCACCCTCCCCATGACCGAACCCAACCCTCTCACCACTTATAAATACCTCTCTTCATCCACTTTCACCACACCTCACACTCTTCTATCCTTCTTACTTATCTTTCACTATACACACTTCTTTTTTCCCTTTTTCCTTCCTCTTTCCTACCAAGGCCAAAGCCCTACTCTAATTTTCTCAATCTCTTTCTTCTATTTCTTTTCTCTTTTCTTATTTTCTATGTTTATTTTGCTCAGGGACGAGCAAAGCTTCTAAGTTTGGTATTGGGCGCTCTGCTGTCTCTCTCATTTTTATCTCCATGGCACCTAAGAAGGGAGAATCCTCATCAAGAAAGAGGAAAGAGAAGGCTCCTACCTCTGACCCATGGTACTTCACTCAATTCCTTTCTAAGACGCATGAGGACCACTTTTATAAGGTGGTACACAAGAAGAAGGTGATTCCTGAGGTCCGCTTCAATCTGAAGCCAAAGGAGTACCCAAAAATCCTATATCAGATTCTTAGACGGGGTTGGAAAGTTCTGGCCAACCCCTTCACTGAGGTTGGAGTATTGATGGTGCGAGAGTTCTACGCCAATGCTTGGGTGACATACAAGCATGTCAGAGGCATGAACCCAGAGCCAAAGAATTGGCGCACCATGGTCAGGGGGCACATCATGGAATTTAGTCCGGAGAGTGTGAAGGTGGCACTACAGTTACCACCTTCCGGAGAGGATCCTCATTCATACACTCAGAGGGTCAACACTGACCAGCAGTTGGATAAGGTTCTTGAGGACATTTGCCTCCCCGTAGCTTAGTAGAGGAGGGATTCTAAAGGCAAGCAAAACCAGCTGGGTAGGCATGACTTCAAGCTAGTAGCTAGAGGATGGTTGGAGTTCATCCAACGCTCCATTATCCCTACTAGTAACCGTTCTAAGGTTACAGTCGAGCAATCAGTGATGATTCACTGTATTATGCTTGGCAATAAGGTGGAGGTGCACGAGGTGATCCCTCAAGAGTTTTACAGAATAGCTGACAAGTCCTCCACCACTGCGAGACTGACTTTTCCTTATCTCATCTACCGCATGTGTGTAGTAACTAGAGCTCACATCGATGGAGATACCCCGATTAGAGTTGAGAGACCGATCATAAGGAAGGATATGGAGCAGATTAGAGAGCTTGGGCATGGACTACAGTAGGAGCTAGTTCCGATCCACAGCCTCTACAGATTCTTTCAAAGATGCCTCAGGGAGTCTACTTCTCTCTCCGTGATTACCGGGATCAGTTGACCACATCTTTGGGAAAGCTGACATCATCAGTTGATCAGCTGAGGCTAAAGCATCAGGATCACTCTACTCTCCTCCACCAGATGATGGAGGATTAAAGGAGGAAGAGGCGTGATATAAAGGAGCTTAAGTGCTCCAGAGGATTATTCGGAGGGAGTAGTAGCCACCATCATTGCGGTGGTTGAGTTTCATTCTCCCTTCCCTTTATCTTATATCTGTTTTTAGTATTTCATTCCATTCTTTGTTTTCTTTTTCTAAGTTTGCATGATCACTTAGGATTTTCCTGCTTTCTAGTTTAGTATTTATTTTATTATTTTATGTTTATCTTAAAAATATGTCTCATGTATTGTGTACTGATCTTAAACAAAAATTAAAAGAAAAAGAAGTAGGAATGCATGAGATTCTGAGTTATATATTATGTGTTCTAGTTACTTTGACATGGTGGCACTATCTCTATTTCTGAATGTATGAACTGAATAATGCATATTTGATATTGAAGTTGAGAATGTTGGTTCTTAAGGAACAGGAACTTAAAGAAGTATTATTGATTCTCTCAATTAAGAAAAAGATTGATTCCTGAAGCAAAATAAATAGCAAAAAAAATTCAAAAGAAAAGAACAATTAAAGAGAAAAAGCTCCAAGGCTTTGAGCATCAATGGTTAGGAAGGTCAAAACTGATCTAAAGCTCAAAAGAGTAGTTTTCCCTAACCATGTGCTTGTGGTGTGCAAGTGTCAAGTAACCCTTGAAACTGAACACTTAAAGTCGTGACCATTTGTTGTTACAGAGTATGCCTATGGCTCTGAATACCACTGTCTGGGAGAAATAAAAGAAAAATTAGAACTCAAGGAGTTTCCCAGATAAGTACTTGTGGTGTTCTTGTTTTAGGATAAGCTTGAGGACAAAACACTAAGAGTCATGGCTAGGCTCAAGGTGCAAAGCACCAAGAAAAAGAAAAGAAGACATGTGTTCAAGAATCAATTAGAGCCTAAAGACAAGAATCTATAATATCATCCGAGTTCTAGTTCTGAAGGATACTGATATTTCTGAGCTTCAAAGGAAAGTGAGATGCAAAAGCTATTTAGAATTAGAGTGTCATAAGCCCCATTTAGTAACTAGACCTGAGCCTAAATGCCAACTCATGTCTCAAACATTTTCTCTTCTTGGTCCTATATTGTTTTGGTTGCTTGAGGACAAGCAACAGTTTAAGTTTGCTGTTGTGATGCGTGAGCATCTTATACATTTTTTCCTAGCATTTTCTAGTTGTTTTTAGTTAAATTTTATTTAGTTTTACTTGATTTTAGTGCAAAAATCCCCTTTGGATGGTACTTTGAGTTGTTTTGGCATTTTTATGATTTCAGGTGAAATTTAGAGCAATTTGGCAGAGTTTGGAGCTAAAAGGATGAAAGCTTGTAGCACCCTCCTTGGGCACTAAATGCCAAGCTGGCGTTTATCGCCAGCAAGGGATCAAGACCAGCACGCCATCATTCCCCCTTGGGCGTGAAATGTCCAAACTGGCGTTTCACGCCAACAGCAGTCCGAATTCACACTCATGTGGGCCTCTCGAGTGGATTTAGCACCTATTAGTTTTATTTTAATTTTTTTTTGTAATTTTTATTTACAAATAATATCTTTTAGGTTTAGAATTTATTATTTTATTTTATTTCCATTTCAAATTAGTTTAGTATTTAAAGAAAAAGATCACTTAGGTCTAGGATCTTCTTCCTTCCGCACGATTTTAGAACCCTAGTTTCTTTGTAAGTCATGAGCAATTAAACCTCTTGGTTAAGGTTAGGAGCTCTGTTTATTTCTATGGATTAGAACTATTATTCTTCTATTTTAATTTATGTTTAATTTAATTCTAAGGATTGTTTACGTTTTTAATCTTATGAACTGGGTGGAACGAGAGTATGACCTTTTTCTACATGAGTTCTTGTGATTCTCAAGAGAGTTATCTTGCTTGAACTACATCTTGAAAACAAATTCCTCTTAAATTGCTAGTTGCATGAACTAATTTGGATATGTGATATATAATCCTGCTAGTCTTAGGCAATTAGGGTTTTCGTGGTGCTAAACTAGTTTTTTGAACTTCACCCTCTAATCAGAATTAAGTGACCACGAGAGTGGTGGTTAACGAAGGTTAGAGGAGGCTAAATCACTAACAGATTAGTGTTTAGATATTTATGGTTTCCCATAGAATGAATCATTCATTGTTAAAATAGTTGATAAGAAACTTTAATCCGGAAAGATAAATATCTCCAAAACCTTAATTGTTTCCTCATACTATTTTCACACCAAATTGTTTATTGCTTTCTTCACTTGCTTATTCATTGTTTATGTGATTTCAATTCACCAAACCCTTTTCTGATTCACCTAACTAAGTCCAGCAAGATAACCATTGTTTGCTCAGTCTGACAATCCTTGTGGAATCAACCCTCACTCACCTGAGGTACTACTTGGATGACCCGGTGCACTTGCCAGTTAAGTTGTGGGCATTCTCAGTCCCGTACCAGTGGGAGAGAAAATGAAATAGGTACTTCGACATGATTAAGTACATGATTGAGTATATTGGCCATCTATGGTTAAAGATAGTGTTGATTATGCCAAAGCATGCCAAGAATGTCAAAAGCATGGAGTACTACAATAAATTTCTGCTTCTGAGTTACATTCGATTATAAAGCCTTGGCCATTTAGGGGATGGGATTTGGATTTGATTGGAATGATCCATCCTCCTTCATCAAAGAATCATAAGTTTATTTTAGTAGCTATCGATTATTTTACAATATGGGTTGAAGCTATTCCTTTAGTGTAAGTCGGTCAAAATGAGATCATTGATTTATAGAAGAACATATAATTCATCGATTTGGAATCCCTCAAACATTGAGTACTTCTCAAAAAATATAACTATGGTGACTTCAACTCCATATTATGTGAGTTGAGGCTACAAATAAGATTCTGATTAATTTGATTAAAAAGCAAATTCGTCAAAGACTTCAAACTTAGCATGAAACTATAAGCCAAGTATTATGGGCTTATCAAAATTCACCCAGAGGATCGAAAAACATGTCTCCTTATAAATTGGTTTATGGTCATGATGCAGTTTTACCTTTAGAAATTAATCTCAACACCATAAAAATAATGAGAAAGAATGAATTTCCAGTTGAGGATTACTAGAATACGATGTTTGAAGAATTAAACAATTTGGATAATGAATGCATTTTGGCACATGAAAATATGATTCATCAGAAAGATAATATTGCTAGTAGTTATAATCGATGTGTAAAAGAGAAATGCTTCTAAGTGGGAGATTTACTTCTTAAAGTTATATTACCAATGGAAAGAAAATCAAGGTTTTATGGTAAATGGTCTCATAATTGGGAAGGCCCTTTCCAAGTAATCGATTTATATTCTGGGAATGCATATTGCATAAAGAATATTGATTCTGGTGTCAAAGTTAAGTCAATAAAAGGAAAATATTTAAAGCGATATCGATGCTGGGAGAATAATGCTTAAAATATCAAAGAGAAGCATAAGTAATAGAGGGAAAGTTTTACAAAATATTCTAAATCTTTAAAAAATAAGGCTTTAATAATTCTTCTAGCTCGAATCGAAGTCAAACACTTTCTTCGTCATAAGTAGAGTAAACCATGATCTCATCATGTTCTTTGATTTGTAATATTTCATATGTTTTCCGCATCTCAGTTTGTTTGTTTTCCATTTCACAAAGATCTTGATAGAGACCTTGCTTCTTCTTTTGTGCTCTGAAATAAGGCTCATTTAATTCCATTTGATGCCTTGATGTATTCGTTGAGTAATTTCAGGCTTGCAAGGAAAGTATGGATTGAAGAAGTAGAAGGAAAGCATGCAAAATGGGAGAATTCAAGAAATGAAGGATTTGTAAAGCTACCAATCCTAACCTTTCTGTACTAAATTGATCATAACTTGAGTTACAGAGGTCCAAATGAGGTGGTTCCAGTGGTTGAAAAGCTAACATCCGGGGTTTCAAAATGATATACACTTTGCTATAGTAGACATAAGCTTAAGTGTGTGTACGCACAAGTCGGGATTTAGCCAGTGTGCATACGCACACACCTGTGTGTACGCACAAGTCCTGGCACGTGACCTCTTTAATTGCAACTCACTGGCAGCAATTTTTGGTCTTTCAAAGCCCAATCCAACTCATTTCTGAAGCTATTTCAAACCAAATTGAAGAGGGATGAAGGGGGATCACTTAGATTTAGGTTTTTACATGTTTTAGCTTAGTTTTTCTAGAGAGAGAAGCTCCTCATTCTCTCTAGAATTAGGGTTTTTTCTTAATTTTCTCTTTGATTTCTCTCTTTAATTCTTGTTTTAATATAGTTTCATTTATGTTTTCATGTTTTCTTGTCTTGATCCTCTTCATTTCTTTTGTTATTTTCTCAATTTTGCCACTTTTAGTTTACGAACACTTGTTAATTTTGGTTTTATTAATGCAATTTTGATGTTTTGTGTTTCTTTAATGCTTATTTGAGATTTTATTATTATTCTCATGCAATTGGTAGTTATAGATTTTATTATTATTGCAAGTTATGATATTTTTCCTTTTATGCATGTTAGGTGTTTGATAAAATGTCTCTTTTAGCTTTTGTATAGTTTTTTATACTCTTGGTTAGGAATTGGATAATTAGGTAAACTTGAGTTATAGATGTCCATTCCATATTATGTTAGGATTGATAGTTGGTTTGGTTTCCATTGATGCTAGTCTTTCACTAAGTTAATTAGTGAGTTGATTAGGACTTATGGATTGAGATTAATTATGCCCTTTTGACTTATCCTCGATGTTAGGATAGACTAATTGGGATTAATTCTACGCAATTACTATGTTTGTGGTCCATGACTAGGATAGGAATCCTCAATTTCCCAATCTTTGCCAATAGTCCTTTTTGCCACTTAAATTCCCATTTTTGATTAACATGCTTTGAGTTTTAATTTCCTTGCATGCTTATTTACTTTCTTACCATTTACATTACTTATCTCATGCCATCAAACTCCCATTCTCCTATAGCCAATAATTGAGCATTTTATTGCAATTTCTAGGGAGAACGACCCGAGATTTAAAACTCCCGGTTAATTGATTTGAATTGTGATAATTCTTGATTTAAACTTTGATGTGAGGATCCATTTTCGGTTTGGACTATACTTGCAACGGAATTTAATTTGTAAATTCCGAATCGGCATTAATATTATACAACAATCGACAAGTAATGAGAGATTATGTTGCCACTAGAGAATGAGCTTGATTGATGTTCTCTTCTTTTATTAGGCATGGTTTTTGCCACGGAGGTAGAAGGGGGTTGTTGGAATGGTGCATCAATATTTTCATAATAAATTAATAACAAGTGAAAAAAATTAAAGTTAATAGAATAAGATTGGTGTTGTATCAGTGATGAATATACCTTAGTAGTTGTTTTAGATTCAGGATGTTGAGCCACAATAGGATTTCTCGACGAGCTACTCGATTCGGAGCTGCTAGCAGAAGAAGAGTTACTCGAATGAGAAGAAGTTGGCTTTGATGAAGGCCTAGCACTTTTATCAGAAGAATCTTTACTGGAAGATTGTTTCTACAATAAAGTAAGAGAGTTCAAAATAATAATTTTAAAGCTAAATCTTTTTAAAAAAGGGAGAAAGTTGAGTTGAGTGATACCTTTCTCGACTTGCAGCCTTGATAGAAGTTTTTTACACCTTCTGCTTTTGTTGTCTCGATGTCTCTATTTTCTTTTTGAGGCCTTTAGGGGAGGTGCTTCTGGAGTACTAGGATGAGCCTTTACTGACTTCTTCATAACATCATCTAAAGTACGATCATATCGAGAATAGTATCATTCGATAAAAGATTTGGTAATGAAGTCATTGTGAAGAAAGGTAAGTGGAGAATAATGGCTTCAATTTTTGTCGTTAAGATCAAGACATTTCTAAACATCTTCTTTTGTTTTGAGAGTAACATGACAAAGATCTGGGTGCTTTCTTGGGAAGGAAGCTGGGATGGCTTGTGACAAACCCAATCATCTAGCCACATAATGAGGGGCATGGGAAGTTACTTTGAATTGCTCTTTCTTGTATTGAGGATGCCTGTTGGGAAGACCTGAATTGCAAGAAAGTTGGACCAAGTTATGTTATTAGAAGTGTGGACATCATCATCTAAAAATAGATGACGTTGGAACCATGAAGGTCCACACCTTCGATCTATGAAAGGAGTAAGTCTTAGGTCCTCATTTCAAAAAACTTTGCATGAATGGAGTTTCGAAAATGCTTTTAAAAAAAGTTTCTTCTGTTGAATGTGCATTTTCAAAATCTGGCTGTAGTGTGTGATGAGCGGATATTTTATACGCTTTTTGGGGGTAATTTCATGTAGTTTTTAGTATGTTTTAGTTAGTTTTTAGTATATTTTTATTAGTTTTTAGGCAAAATTCATATTTCTGGACTTTACTATGAGTTTGTGTGTTTTTCTGTGATTTTAGGTATTTTCTGGCTGAAATTGAAGGATCTGAGCAAAAATCTGATTCAGGCTGAAAAAAGGGCTGCTGATGCTGTTGGATTCTGACCTCCCTGCACTCGGAATGGATTTTTTGGAGCTACAGGAGTCTAATTGGCGCGCTCTCAATTGCGTTGGAAAGTACACATACAGGACTTTCCAGCAATATATAATAGTTCATACTTTGCTTGAAGATAAACGACGTAAACTGGCGTTTGACGCCAATTCCATGTTCCATTCTGGCGTTAAACGCCAGAAACAGGTTACAACTTGGCGTTTAACTCCAGAAATAGCCTATGCACGTGTAAAGCTCAAAACTCAGCCCCAGCACACACCAAGTGGGCCCCAGAAGTGGATTTCTGCACTATCTATCTCAGTTTACTCATTTTCTGTAAACCTAGGTTACTAGTTTAGTATTTAAACAACTTTTAGAGATTTATTTTGGACCTCATGACATTTTAGATCTGAACTTTGTATTTCTGACAGCATTAGTCTTTAAATCCCATTGTTGGGGGTGAGGAGCTCTGCTGTGTCTTGATGAATCAATGCAATTACTTCTGTTTTCTATTCAAACACGCTTGTTTCTATCTAAGATATTTATTCGTACTTAACCATGATGAATGTGATGATCCGTGACACTTATCACCATTCTCAACCTATGAACGCGTGCCTGACAACCACTTCCGTTCTACCCTAGATTGAATAAGTATCTCTTGGGTTCCTGGCTCACAAGTCTGATTGCCTCTCTTGACAACAGAGCATTTAGATCTGTGAGACCAGAGTCTTCGTGGTATAAGCTAGAATCCATGGGCAGCATCCTTGAGATCCGGAAAGTCTAAACCTTGTCTGTGGTATTTTGAGTAGGATTCGGAAAGGGATGACTGTGACGAGCTTCAAACTCATAAGGGTTGGGCGTGTGACAGACGCAAAAAGATCGTTGGATCTTATTCCAACACAAGTGAGAACCGACAGATGATTAGCCATGTACATGGACCTTTTTCACTGAGAGGACGGATGGCCATTGATAACGGTGATCCACCAACATACAGCTTGCCATGGAAGAGCCTTGCGTGCATGAAGAAGATGACTGTAGGAAAGCAGAGATTCAGAAGACAAAGCATCTCTAAAACTCCAACATATTCTCCATTACTGCATAACAAGTATTTATTTCATGCTCTCTTGTTCATTTTCAAGTCAACTGATAATTATAATTGATATCCTGACTAAGAGTTACAAGATAACTATAGCTTGCTTCAAGCCAACAATCTCCGTGGGATCGACCCTTACTTATGTAAGGTATTACTTGGATGACCCAGTGCACTTGCTGGTTAGTTGTGCGAAGTTGTGAAGAAATTGTGATTTACAATTTCGTGCACCAGTGTGACTAATCGGAATCCTTCGATGTTTTGGTTATTAGTGCTTGTGATTCCAGCTTGTTTTATATGTTTTTTGAAGGTGGCGTTGAGCTAAAGTTGAAGTAACCAAAGGGGACCTCCTACACAGATCGAAGTCCTTTTCGAAGACTTTCGACCATTTGTCCCAATTCATCATATAAGTTGCCAAGAATTAATTTAGCCAAATTGCATTTATGTCCTTCATGAAGTAAAGCAGCTAAGGGGGTGAATAATTTTTGCATCGAGACATTTCTCGAACAAAATATAATATCATTTAACCAATAATACAAAAATGCTACATACATTGGTTGTCCAGTGATAACAGCTACATCAAAGAGCGTGGAGCCAACCGTACCATATGGAAGGTAAAAATTGTTGCTGGTTCTGTTCCAAAAGCAGAGGGCACCACCAATCATCTAATGATGCGTGGTAGGTGTGAAATGAGAAAGACAAAGGAGGTCATGAATACCTTGTAATTTCCAGGTTTTACCTCTTACAGATTTGATTCTTTAATACCGAGAAAGAAAGTTGGCATTTTTGAAGAAAATTTTAGGATTATTTCGAAAAGGTTTTTTACCGTCAATAAAGGGTGCTATAAACAGGTCTTGTTTGATAAGTAAATCTTTTTCTTCGGCATTTGGAAAGTGACAAGCGGTTCTTTCAGCTTGCTCCAGAGAATGTATAGGGATGATGAAGCAGTAAGTATCTTCTTCAACAGTAAAAGGAGAAACAAATTTTCATGTCATTTGTAATGTTGCTTGGATCCTTAATGATGATGTCTCTAGTCCGAGATAAAATGTCTAAGTCAGGTTGTACAAAAACATCAATCATAACCTTCTTGCCTTTGTTTTTAGTTAATGAAGTATCTAGAGGTTTAGATGAGGCCATTTGATTGCAAAGAGGTAGATTTAGAAAAGAAAGATGAGTTGAAGATGAAACGATCACTAGATAAAGAGGAGAAGAATAGGAGAAACTAGAAGAGAAAAAGTGAACATTGTTAAGTGTTGTGAATATGTTGCCAAGTAGAATAAGAGGAAGTAAAAGGAGTTTTTTCATTTTGTAATTTATTTTTTCAAATTTGAAAAGAGGAAACTTTCTTGAGAAGGTAAAACTGGAAGAGAGAGAAACAATAATTAATAGGAGAACATGATTTAATGTGCGTAATTATTGGATTTTTTGAGATATGGGCGGTTAATGAGTGTCGTGCGAATTAATTAATTAATTATGAAATTCAAAGGACTTTTGAAGTAGGATTAAGCATTTTATCTTCAAATTCATTTTAAAAACATGCATTAATCCTAATAAGGCAATTTGTTGTCGAAAATAAAATAAGTTTTGAGATATCGAGGTCAAAGTTCAGTAAGTGCTTTTCGAAGAACATAGTACTCGTCGAAAGGAATTTATCGAGGAGAGAGATAAGGTTGATCGACAAGTCTTATCGAAGAAGATTGTTGAGCGAAGATAATTGAGGGCAGTTATTCATATCATACAAAGCGCGAAAACGGTTACTTAAAGATTAATGCACGTGTGAAATATATTTGAATTTGATTGGTCGAAAAGTCTTATAAATAGATGAAGATTGAAAGGAACAAGAGTTGGAATCTTATTTCAGAAAATACTCTCCCACTCTCATATCCCTAACGAATTTTTCAGTTTGCTAAGAGCTTTCTTTTCTATAAAGTTCTTTTCATATTTTTTAAATTCCTTATAATTTTATTTTCTTTGCAAATTTAGTTGTTCTTGTAAATTTACTTTCTTTGCTAAGTTGTTGCTTTCTTTATTTTCCTTTATGTTTACGTATTGTTTTTAAATTCAAAGTCCTTCGATTTTATCGAAGGAAAGTTATTTTCTTTTTCTTTTTACATTTTTCTTTATTATTTTAACTAATTAAAAGAACTTTTGATGCATTTTTGAAAACTGATACTTATAAGAGAAATAAATCTTACTCTAAGATCATTATCGAACCACCTAAATTTGTTATAAATTTATAAAACATTGTGTAAACAAGTTATAGACAATTTTAATTTGTTTACACCGTAAATAAAATATATAAAAAAATAAAAATTAATAAATATACTACAAATTACTTGTATTTGTGGATAAAATATTTAAATTATTTATTTAAAAAAATCCCAAAATATATGTATTTATTTAAATAAAGTAACTTATGTTGTATATACTCAATAATGAGTCTTTTTTTTCTTTATTTATTTGTTCTAAATATGCCATGCATACTTTTTAAAAAATATAAGTATATTAATTATTAATATTATTCAACTTATCCATAATGATGTGACATAAAAAACTGTTTAATAATATTTATTTTCATATTTATTAAAAAATAATATAAATAAATACGAACACCATGCATGACTGCATGTATTCAGATTCAACAAGGGCACATTTATATACAGCCAAATACATTTATTTGAGTTATTTCAGACTTTTCAATTTTTTTTAATAATTGAGAAAGTAAAATGTAATCTCCTACCATTAATTTTATAAGTGAAGTCAAAAATAAATATAAAAAAATAATAAAAAATTAAAAATCAAATTTTACGCTATCAGTTTTTTTTTCCCATTTCAACCCCACTTATCAAACTTAACACTGTAAACGCACAAAGTT
Organism: Arachis duranensis; assembly: GCF_000817695.3. NCBI lineage: Eukaryota > Viridiplantae > Streptophyta > Magnoliopsida > Fabales > Fabaceae > Arachis > Arachis duranensis. The sequence goes on along the minus strand of NC_029778.3, from coordinate 70,592,344 downwards.
CTAAAAGTAGTACATAACGGTTGCTTAACATATAGTCATATACTATTGTATTTGCTAAGCCACCTTTTTATTTTTCCGAATATATTAAGGTACTAACTTAATTTAATATAAATTCGAATATTCAAATGTAACTGAATTTGAAGTTATTCAAAAGCCATGAATCTTGATCTGATCCTTCATAACAAGACCAGCCTGAACCAGCAATTGGGAAACGTTCTTGCGATGGTCACCTTGAAGCTGGATTATCTTGCCATGCTCCTTGTCTTGAACCACGTTGCCATTGCAACATAACTCTTTCTTGAGATCTTTGAGTATCTTCTCTAAGCCCAATTCTTTCAAGCCTTGCACTGTGGTCAGTTTCTTCTTCCCATTCCTCTGCTGGATGCGGATATGGATATATTCCTTTGCCCCTACGCCACCCAATTCTTTGGCCTCAGTGAATGGATCGAAATGGGTTGCGATCTCGATTTCCGAACCGATCATGTATTTTGGTTGTCGAGAGATAATTGGTAACACTGACTTTATATACAAGAAGAAAAAGTATAAATAACCACAAACTTATTAGTTAAACTAAACAAAATTATATTAATTTATATCAATAATTAATTAATTTTAAATTTTTTAAATTCAAAATTTAAAAAATTTTAAATTGATTAAGTAAACTTAATAAAAACCTATAAAAACTTTTTTCTTTTTTCTTACATTAATCTATCCACTTCTAACAATTATAAATTCAAAAAATATATAAAAGAACATCCATTTAATATGAAAAAGAAACATTTTAATACTTAGTAAAAGAAACATCCAGATATATTAACTCGTAAAAATTTTGAATTCATCCAAAGGTATTTATCTGAGTTTTGGCTGATATACTTTTAGTTCCCTAACTTTACTCTAATATAAAATACTAAGATAATCAAATATTTTATAGTTTATATTAAAATTATCTATATATAAAAATTTTAGGCAGAATCATCCATCCAATCTAAAAGGTAGAAAAAATTGCACAAATAAATCAAGAACACGTACATATTATGTAGGAGGAGAGAGAGACCAGGTACGCTTGAGAGAACTGATGAAGCTTTTTCAAGAATAATGGAAAACGGAAGGGGTTATAATATGTGCTCTTTCGTTTGTTGCAGAATCTAGGGATGGAGTTTGTGCCATTATATAGTGTGGAGACTTGAGTGGGCCGCAAGTTTTTTCTGGACAGCTCAGCATAATAGTGTGTGTTTAAAATTTAATGTACGCGTCTTGACCAACAAAAAAAAAAAATTTTAATGTACGCGTCAGACAAGAAAAAACTTAATGTAGACGGGAAACAGTAATTGTGACGCTGTGAAAAATAATAGATATTTTTTTACAAATATAGAAACAATATTTATTAAAACAGAAACAATATTTTGCAATTTTTGTAGTTGTATTTTAACGTGTTTCTAACAAGAAAAAATATCTTAATATATCTCACGTATTCTCAATTTCTCAAGTAACTTAACGGTATTTATATACGATGACAATGATAAGTGACAATTAGCACTATTATTATCTTGCTATAAAAATGGTTAAATATAAATTAATTAATACTAATTTATTTTTAATTAAAAGTGTATGCAAACTTCTTTTTACAAAACTTCAATTTAAATATATATTATATTAAAAATAATTATCGACAAATATATCACACAATCAAGTCGTTAATAAATACATTATGTAATTTTATTAGCGACAAATTATACAAAACGAATTATAATACATTAAAAATATTACTACACTTTAATTAATTCTTTTTAAATTTGAAAAATATGTTAGTGATAACTTGGTCGTCGATAATAGAATTTGTTCAGAATCCGATCCAAGAGTTCTTCAAATGGCTGAATCACGACTCGATTTTTCGAGATCAAACCCTCACTACGGCCCAACTAGGTCAAGATATTTTAAATTTTTAACTAATATTTAAATTTAAATACTTTCTTTATCTTAGCAAACAAGATAAGATAATAATATAAACTATAGAAAAAATTTTAAGTGTAGTGATTCACATTGAAACACCGGTGTAGTGGTATACTTGAAAGCTTTCCCAAATTATATAAAGGGAGCTAGGTTCCCTCAAGTACGTCACACACTTTTAACCTTCACTTATACCTCTCAAATCTATTCTGACTTAAACATTAGAGTGTGTTTGCAGGTACCACTCCCGCCATCTAAAAGTCCCATCACGTCATTACCAAGACCAACAAATTTCCGATAACAACAAAGTTTTGTAAAGAATTTATATTCTATATTTATTAAATTTATTATCGACAATTTAGTTATTGATAAAATTAATTAATTAAAAATAATTTTTAAAGTTAAAAATAATTTACCAACACATAAGTAGTAGCTAACGACATTTAAATTTTAATATTTTTATTATTAGTAAAAGTATATTATCCACGGTTTTTTTTATACAAAAAATAGAGAGATTCAAACTCGCCACCTTTTAAATGAGTATGGATATTATCATAGCTTTGTCGTTAATAAAATAAGAAAATGAGTTTTAATTTCTCATGCACATTATATTTACTGACAGTGTAACTCGTCGGTAATTCTAATTTTATAAAATAAACACATCATTTTGGCCTCTCAATAATGTCTAAAATTAAAACGTTAAACGGTCGCTCTTTCCTTATCGTTCTCCCTTCCCTTGCTGTTCTTTACCAACTCACCAGTAATAGTTCTTTAACAGAATTATTATTTTTTGTCAATAATTACTAAGTAATATTTAAAAATATAGATTAAATATGTATTAGATTGCTAAATTAAAAAAAATTGAGTTAATGACTAAAAATACTAATAAAAAAAATAAATTCTGCTAGGACTTGAACTTTTCTCAGAATTATACACAAAAATTGAACATAATTGTTAAAAAAGGAGTTTTTGAAAGATCAAAATGAAACAAGCAGTTGAGCCCACATAATATATTTCTTATATTTCTATCACAACCTCAATTCACAATATTCAATGGACAGTGTTGTGCTAAATATTTCAGAAAGGACCTTAACATATAGCAAAATGACGAATCATGCATTTAACAGCAATTACCAAGAATTAATGAATTATAATGACCAGAATCTTAAATTTAAATAGAGATTATACACATCAAGATTGATTTTCACACTCCTTGCTCCACAACCCATTTCATTTAAAAAAAATTCAAAATGAGTTTTGTACTAATTACCATTTTCCTCATGAAACATATGTCATTCTTCATGTTCCTAGGAAGGATGACCATCAAACAAGAAATCACTTCTATCTATCCACACACAATAAAATATATAAAAATAAAAAATAAAATCTAAGATCAATTCAGATTTATCATATCCAACCTCTTTCCTTTTCCTTTTGGCTATTCTTTTGTTGGATCTCCTTACCTCTTCTAGCACTTCCAACTTGCACCCTTTGTCCCAATCTCCCTCTAGTTCCAATGGAAACTCTAACCTTCTCCATCCCTACATTTACACCAACCCTTCTCATTTGTGGAGACTTCACTTGTATCTTCTTATGAAGGCTTCTTCTTAGTATGCTACCTATCTTCTTAACTCCACTTCTTACTTCCTTAGGACTCTCACATTGTGTCTGTTCTGCCAGCACAAACTTTGTGTCTAATTCTCTATTTACATCTTTATGATCTGTGGCTTGGTTCGCGGTGATAGGTAGCAGTGGCGATTGGAACTGAGTTAAGCTTGGTATGCTTGGGAGTGGAATGAGAGAGTTACGCCTTGCAGCAATGGCGGAAGGGACACGTGGTGTCATTGTGCAGATAGAAGCTCTTCCAGACCGTTTTGGCAGTAGGAGTTTCTCGGCCATCTCAGGGTTGTTTTCCTTTTCGGCATGATCAATACACTTGATGGAGTTCTCTATTGTGGAAAAGGGTATTAGAGGCTTTAAGAAGTTGTTTTCCGTGAGTGGTTTAGCAGAATTTACTTGGTCCTTGCACCATCCACCACTCACCTGATCATTGAAATTCTTGTTGATACTTAGTGGTCGATTCACAAGCGATGGCCTCGGAAGTGCACTGTTTGGTTCTTCTTGTTGCTTCATTTGGTGCTGCTCAGCTATTTTCGAATCCACATGTTGTCTCGCCAGTTTTCTTTCGATGAGAAGTTGTGCTTCCAGTTCCTTGACCTTCAAGAAAGAAACAAATAAAAAGCTAAGAGAAAATTCAGAAGAAAAAGTTCAAATGTGAAAGAGGCTATATTCTACCAATGTAATAGAAAGTTTAAAAATCTGTTCTAATAAGATACCTTGTCTTGGAGGCTCTTGTTTTTATTATCTCTTTCTTTCATCTTGGACTCTAATACATGGATTGTTTCCTCCATCTTCTTGAGTTGGAACTCCTTCAGCTTTGCCTCTTGTTTGGTTTTCTCAGCCTTAACACAATGGAGAGTAAACTTAATAGAATGTCACAGTAAAACGGCGAAATCTTACAACAGCATTGCAAAAGTTACAAACAAGCATACCATCTGCTTGTGTCTAAGAAGTTCAACAGTGTCCAACTGCTTTTTGGCAGGGCCGAGTTCTATTCCCCTTACTCGACTAGCAAAGTTCAGAGAGCAAACTGTCTCACCCAAATCATTTTCATTAGGACTAATTTGCACGAACATGAGTGCCTTTGAATCCCCTCCTGGAAAAACAAGCTAGTTCGTCAAAATTTAGAATAAAATTTGCATACATACATGGGATAAAAGTCAATCATAAATGCAAAGGAACCAAGTCTAAAGGAACATGTATAATAAGTACCTAATGAGTCTTGAAGCAAATGCGTAAGTTTCGAGTTCCTGAACCATGAAAACAACAATAAAAGCTTCAGTAAGGTAGTTGATGTCAGTGTTTGAACAAGGGCTAATAATATATCTTTATTTTCATAACCTGAAAGGGATATGCGGACTTTTTGTTGCAAGGGCAGATATGACATCTCCAAGTGCTGACAAAGACCTATTAATGTTTTGTGCCTCCTTCAGTCGATCGCCTTGGACATCTGTCTTGGCCACTCGCTCGCTTCCTGCTAAGTCCACCAGCCATAACTTGCTTCTTGTGCATTCCCCATTCAACAAGTTCTCCCCTTTAACCATAACACAATGAATGCTGTAAAGAGAAAGAACAAGTTAATGGCAAGGTTGGAAGAAAACCAAAAACTACAAATTTTACAAAGATCCAAAACTTATTTAGCCTAAATAAAAAATGAACCTGACCAGTGGGATCTACTGCTGTGTTCATTCGCATTGGTTGAGCTTACAGCCCTTGCATTGCTACCAGTTTGCAGGACTTCCCAGACTTCACTCATATTGTTCACATGAGCCTCAACTAACCCAGGAACATGATGCATTCCTTCACCGGCTTGCCTTATTTCCAATCTACGATTTGATAAATTTTTTTATTAACAATCAAGTTATTGTTCATAAAATCGGGATAAGTTTCTGGGCTGATCATCGCATGAAATTTATCAAATGGTTAAATATAATATACCTTCTAGCAGTTGCTCCTGGCTGATTTCCTGAAAACAGCAAATCTCTGATTTGTTCATTGTACACTTCTAAAACACTTACTGATACATCGTAACTGTAGTGTGTCTGTCTCTCCCTGATTATGTCAAACATTTTCTCAAGAGTCCTGAAATTAACTCCACGAGCCTCCTCAGTGCCCTCCATTGTGAAAGTCTTTCCGGTTCCAGTCTGCCCATATGCAAAAATGCAAACATTGTATCCATCTAGAACTGAGGTTGCAAATGGTGCCGTGTCTTCGAAGATATCAGCTACAAAGTAAACCAATAAAAATCAGTAAAAAATGAGCAAGTGTCTTTATATCAGAACTATCCTAAGAAATTAACGCATCGATGCTAACTACCTTGTTCAGCTTGCGGGCCAAAGACAGCATCAAACTTAAAAGTCTTTCTAGGAGCACCATTTGACATTACAGTTAGCTCACCATCTTTCGCAGATTCAAAATCTATGGCCATTGTGGCTCCTGCTGCTAATTCTTCAGCGTTAAGGGGCCTACACCTGCAAAAGACTCGTATGTTTCCTGCAACAAATAACAAGAACAGTTGTTGAACAATTGTGTATGTGTTATCACATCACATACAAATCTAAGAAAACAAGAGCAAATGAAGATCTTACCTCTCAATTCCAAAACCTTGTTGTAAAGTTCTTTTCGTTCCTTTTCCCCCTCGATATATTTGAACTTGAGATCTTCATGAGATTCTTGTTGTTCATTGACTATAAAAAGAGACAGCAGGACAAATTATCACCCTATATAAGATTGAAAGGTATATTTTATCAATGTCTACTTACGTTTGCCATTTATCATTAACCCCATTTCGCTGATTTCTGCTTGACATTTCCTGTATGCCTCTGCTTCCTCTAAGAGCTTGATGTGCTCCATTTTCATGATCTACTCAGGAAATTAATTAACAAGTTAAACAAAGTTTTACTTTTTGAATTTGGTTGCCATTCAAATGTCGTAGGATATGTACCTTTAATTTCCTCATCAAGTCTCTTAATGATGAAAACCACTTGCTTTTCTCTTTCACTTGCCCCTCTATGGCAAACGCTGCAGAGAAAACAAGATCATTTGATCCATAAACGAAGATCAATTTTGAGTTTCAGGTGGTTATGATTCTCACCCCCAAAGATCAATTTTGAGAGTTTTTGTTTGGTTTATAGAGAGCAAAATAATTATGGCCTCGAGAATTTTATTAAGGGGGAAATGAAAACTCAAATCATTTTTAGAGGAGCTACCCAAACATAAATCACTTTATTTCAAAATCATCTCTATCTACATCAAATTTGACAAAATTAATGCTTCATAGAATTAATTGTGTCACCTCATAATTGATTTTGGATTTTCGCTTCCACTGTTTGATTCAAATTTTAGTTCAGATCAGAATCAAATACAGTCTTCCAAAATCAATTATGGGGGATGTAAATTTTTCTTAACAGACATAAATCACTTTCCATAAATTAAAAAGATTGAAGCCAGAAATTATTCCAAATAATTATATATAGAAGCAATTCTATAAAAGCAGAAACAAAACAGACGGCAAAAAGGCAGGTGCATACCCAATGATCCTACGTGCATCGACTTGCGCATGAGCTCATTCTGTAGCTCTTTCAGGGAGTTCCAAGCTTCTTGGCATTCCTTGCTCTTCTGCTCATTCTCCCTTCTAATCATTTTCAACTCCCTCCTTGTTTCCGCCAGCACTCTTTTCAGCTTCTCATACTTCTCTTCCACCCCAATATTTTCGGTATCCTACAAAATAAGTTGAGAGCACATAACAGTCTACTTTCCGCTTTCGTTTTGAAATTTATTGTCAGTTTGTATAGAAACCTACTTCTGAGGATTCCAACTCAGCATCCTGAGACACACAAATATCTTCTAGCATTTCATTTTCTCCTGAATTCAAAAGCAAAACATTATTGATAAATTAAATTATGGAGTATAACCATCAACACCTATGTTGAAATTTCAAAATTCAGAATCCCTTTACAAATGATCAGAATTGAACTCACTTGGAGGGTAGTTTAGGGGTGACTCGTCTGCGGTCAATGGCGGTGGAAGAAGCTCAAAGGAAGCATCAGGGGACACAATCAAATCATCATGTGTAAAAGTTTGACAAAAGTTAGAGAATTTAACAGTAGGGGTCTTGTGGCCATTGTCAACTTCAGAGCCATTGATTCCGTTCTCTAGGGAAAGCTCCATGGATGACTCCAAATTCTTGCAGTTCTTGTTACAAAATACCTCTGGGGAATCACCATAGCTGATTCGAGCAATTTCTGGTGATCCAGCACATATCACCAAATCTGGTGAAGTCAGAGAATACCCCAACATTGATCTACCTGGAAAAAAAAAAATATTCATCCCATAATTCTATTAGGTACTCAAGAACAAAAATTAAAATTAAACTAGAGAAAACAAAATAAATTTTAAAAATTTCAAAATTGTGCAAGGAAGCCAAACCCTCTTACCATCAAGAACAGTTCTCACAACTGGATCATCAAATTCTACACTATTCCTTTCAAAGCGTCCACTGTTCCCTTGGAATCCTACACCAAGAACTCAAAAACCTATTATTAGTACTGAAAAATCAAAATAACAAAATGGGGTTCATCAAAAGCATAAAAAGATTCAACTTTTAAAGTAATCCGAACCATAGCTTGGGCTTCCACCACAAGATTCGGGATCTGCAGCCATAGCTGAACAACCAGAGCTCAGCGATGCGTGTGAATCAACGTCTACGCCAAAACCCAAAAAGAAAACACAAGAATTCACATAACAAACCAAAATGGTCCTTTAAGAACTAGGCATGACATCAAAGCGGAACACACACACACACACACACAAACACACACACACACACACACACACACACACACACACACAGAGAGAGAGAGAGAGTTATTACAGTTGGAGCAGTGAGCGGAATAGGTTTCAGTTTCTTGTTGGAAGGAAACGTCGGTGAGAAGAAGTGGGTCATCTTCATAGAGACGCCATTGATTATTCTCCATAGATAAAGAGGATAACGAAACTCTTTGTATTTTGAATTCAGCAATAATAAACAAAGCATAGGAAAAGAGAAAAGAAGTTATGCTTTAGAATGTGGTGATGGTGATGATGATGACTAAAAATTAAAAGGTGGAAGGTTATTCTTTCTGAAACTGGCTTTGATTTCGTTTTAGAATTGCAAATTTTCCTTAATGAGAAAATTGGACCGTTGGAGGCTTTTGAAATTTGAAATGTAGCAAGCGGGTCTGAAGAAATAGTTTCACAGCACAAATAAAACTACAACATGGCTTTGGGGAGAAGATTCTGCATTTGTTATACTTTGGATTCGATCATTTTGGATCAACCTCAAACCCAAAGGTATTGGAGTATGAGACACGTGACAGTGTGACACTCCTTGCGACTTTCGATTAAAAGGTGGAATGTACGTACAACTCACCTTGTACTTGTACTTTTTTTAGTCTAGACTAACGCTTCAAAGAATTTTTTTTAATAAATAAAATAAATATTTATTTATGGATATAAATAATTTGGAACATTTTTATCGATTTGTACAGCATTACTTATCTTATTTACAGTGTAAACGAAAAGACACATCACAAAATCCACGTATCACGTTTGCACATTATAAACAAGATAAGACTTAGATGCGTCTATATTTTAGAATGTCTCAAATGTCACTCTTATTGCTCCTTAACCTTGGATTTTTTTAAATAAAATAAATATTTTATTTACGTTATTTTAAATGTTTTTACCAATTTATGTAACATATCTTATCTCGTCTACACAGTAATAGATTTGTTATGGAATACACGTATCACATTTATACACGGAATATGAGGCGTGGATTATCTCGTTTACACTCACATACTTATCTCGTTTGCACTATAAATGAGATAAGGCTTAGACGCACCTACATAAATAACTTGTTCACAATATCTATAATGTGACTATCCATACCCTTGAACCTTCATTTCTCTCTTTGTCGGATGTTTTGGTAATATTCTTGAGATACTTGGACGTTATAGTGCGCGGAGATGTACAGGACAATGACATCACAATATCTATAATGCAACCACCTTCTCACAGTACATTAGGTGTTACATCCTGTTGCTGATTGGAGGTTATCTGATGATAGACAAATCAAACAATTAGGTCTATATCAGATGGTTTCCCTTATTAGAGGACTTCGTGAGGCACCACAATCTGTCTTGGGGATCTGCTGTGCTTGCTTGGACGTACCACTCCTTATGCTCTGTAGCACATCGATCTACTACAGACATTGCTGGATGCACTCCTCTACTGGTCTTGTGGATCTACCATAGATTTCTCAGTAGTGTCCACTCGAGAAACAAATTTTGACGTTTTTGCTGACCATGAGGTAACTATTTTCATATACAGTTATTGTAGCTTTTATGTATGTAATTCAAAAATTTGTTGCATAAATTGAGAGATTGTTATTGTTGCATATGTCCATAAATTGATAGGTATGACCCAACAGAGTAAGGACCAATTTGACTAGGGAGTCCTCTGATATTACTGTTACTGTCTTGTGTAACTCCAATTAGCAACACACCACCATATTTGTCATACAGATGCGTGCTATCGACAGAGACGAAGAGCTTGCAATGCTTGAAAGCCTCTACATAGGTAAAAAAAGCCCATAATACCTTATCAAATTGGCTGTAACCGCATACCACTAAGTGCTCATCATAGTACAACACGGCCCTGAAATCACATATTATTCCGGGACAACAAATCTGCAATGCTTTGAGCAACCTCAACACCTTATTATATGACTTCTTATAATCACCATATTTCTGGGCAATTGCCTTTTGCTTTGCCATCCAGACCTTTCTGTATGCGGGTTTGAAGTGATAGCTTTACCTAACTGCACCTTGTAGAACAAGGACAGTGACTGATGGGCTAGACTGTATAAGGGGAAAGATGACACAACAAATGAGGTTATTGTTCAATTGTCGATGGTCTTGGGATATGGTGGGGATAAATAGGTGTGCTGATGATGGGATTTCTTATACCCTTTTTTACAGTATTTTTAGCGTGTTTTTAGTTATATTTTATTAAGTTTTATTAAGTTTTAATAGGTTTTAGTGCAAAAATTAATTTGTGAATGCTACTTTGAGTTTTTGTATTTTTCTTATGGTTCAGGTGATTTTTGGGTGAAATTGGCATATTTTGGCAAAGTTTGATTCAGAGGCAAAGAAAGGATAGCAGATGCTGTCAGATCTTGACCTCTGTTCATTTCAACAAGCATATTTGGAGTTACAGAGGTCCAATTGATGCGCTCTCAACGGCGTTGGAAAGCTAACTTCTAGAGCTTTCCCACAATATATAATAGTTTATACTTTTCTTTGGAAAGGACTGCCCAAAACGGCCGTTGAACGCCCAACTTACCCCCTTTCTGGCGTTCAACGCCCAAGAAGGACCAACCTCCCAAGTTGAATGCCCAGAACTTGAGTTAGACGCCAGGAATCAGTCCAAACACTCACCAAGTGGGCCCCAAAGTAGATTTTAGCACTTCTTAGCTTATTTTATTTTCTTTTTGTAATTTTTAATTAAAAACAATATCTTTTAGGTTTAGTCTTAGAGTTTTTATTATAAATAAGAGACTTTCGTCCTCCTGAGAATGCCTCCTAGTAGGGGAGAAGCACAGACACATTACATTACACTTTCTTAATCTGTCTTCTCTGTAAAGCTTGAGCAACTAAATCTCCTAAGTTAAGGATAGGAGCTCTGCTCATTTTCATGGATTAATATTATTACTTTTCTACTTTAATATATGTTTGATTCCATTTTATAATGTATTATCATTCTTCATCTTTATGAATTTGGGGTGGAACGAGAGTATGACCCCTTATTCTACACGAACTCTCGCGAAGCCTTAACCGGATAGTACTGAGCTACTGCTTGAGAATACATAATAGGTTCCAACAAGTTATTTGGGCTAATTGGGATATGTGACATATAATCTCGTTAGTCATGGATAATTGAGGTCTCTGTGGTGCTAAGGTTAGAATCATAAAGCTTCATTCTCCAATCTGGAAGATTCGACCTTGTCTGTGACATTTTGAGTAGGATCATTAGAAATTAAATTGCGTGAGCTTCACCCTCGTCCAGATTGACTGACCAGTTCTGATGTTTGGTTTGGATCAGAGAAGATTAATGACCACTACCCCTAGCTTAATCACTTATAGCCTTGCCATTGGATGAATCACGAATCATTAAAATAGTCAGTAAGAAGTATCAATCCGGAAGAACAAGCATATCCGAGGCCTTAACTAATTTCCTATCATTGTTTCTACGTCTTTTTGTTATTGTTTTGTTTATGCGCCTACAACAAACAACAACTATCTTTCTATTCGCCTGACTAAGGTCTGCAGAATACCACTAATTGCTCAATCCAACAATCCTCGTAGAATCGACCCTCACCCACCTGAGGTATTACTTGGACGACCCGGTGCACTTGCTGGTTCAGTTGTGCGAGTTCTATTTTTGCGCACCATGTGCATACCTCCAAATTTACGCACCTTCCTAACGAAATAAAATATATACGGTAGGCATTATAACCAAAATAATCATGATAAATAAGAATATACACCACAAATAAATTTGACCAATATCCGAGATCCTGTCGGAGGACAACACGGAGACTCCAAGGACACCCTACTGCAAATTGCCTGTAATATGTAACACCTTACCACACAAAGCTTTACGCTTAAGTTGTAAATCAAAGGTGGTGAGGTATTACGACTTCTAAACAAAAAAGTACATACGTATATATATTTGAAAGATAGTTTAACCAGGAGTCTTGAAAGAAAGGATAAGCAAAAACAAAATAGGAATTGCGTCACACCCGAAACGTTAAGAAATAAAAGCTCAATACAAAAAACCAAAAAGACAGATATAAATATAGATATAGAATTTCAAGAGAGTTATATAACAAGCTCTAGTCTAGTCTCGACCTGCAAAGTAAGGGCGTGTATATATGAGCGGATAATTTATACGCTTTTTGGCATTGTTTTTAGGTAGTTTTTTAGTAAGTTCAAGCTACTTTTAGGGGTGTTTTCATTAGTTTTTATGTTAAATTCACATTTCTGGACTTTACTATGAGTTTGTGTATTTTTCTGTAATTTCAGGTAATTTCTAGCTGAAATTGAGGGACTTGAGCAAAACTCTGAAAAAGGCTGACAAAAGGACTGCTGATGTTGTTAGAATCTGACCTCCCTGCACTCGAAATGGATTTTCTAGAGCTACAAAACTCCAAATGGCGCTCTTTCAACGGCGTTGGAAAGTAGACATCCAGAGCTTTCCAGCAATATATAATAGTTCATACTTTATTCAGAAATTGATGACGTAACTTGGCGTTGAACGCCAAGTACATGCTGCTATCTGGAGTTAAACGCCAGAAACACGTCATGATCCGGAGTTGAACGCCCAAAACACATTATAACTTGGAGTTCAACTCCAAGAAAAGTCTCAGCTCGTGGATAGATCAAGCTCAGCCCAAACATACACCAAGTGGGCCCCAGAAGTGGATTTATGCATCAAATACTTACTCATGTAAACCCTAGTAGCTAGTTTAGTATAAATAAGACTTTTTACTAGTGTATTAGTCATCTTTTGACAGTTTAATCTTTGACTATTTTAGTCTTTGATCATTCGGTCCTTTGATCATTCAGGGGGCTGGCCATTCAGCCATGCCTGAACCTTTCACTTATGTATTTTCAACGGTGGAGTTTCTGCACACCATAGATTAAGGGTGTGGAGCTATGCTGTACCTCAAGTTTCAATACAATTACTATTACTTTCTATTCAATTCTCTTTTATTCTTATTCCAAGATATACGTTGCACAACACTTTGATGAATGTGATAATCCGTGACACTCATCATCATTCTCACCTATGAACGCACGTGACTGACAACCACTTCCGTTCTACCTTAGGCCGGGCGCATATCTCTTAGATTCCCCAACAGAATCTTCGTGGTATAAGCTAGATAGATGGCGGCATTCATGGGGATCCGGAAAGTCTAACCTTGTCTGTGGTATTCCAAGTAGGATTTCGGTGCTGTGACAGAGCATAGGATCATTTTCACTGAGAGGATGGGATGTAGTTATCAACAAGGGTGATGCCTCCAGACGATTAGCCGTGCAGTGACAGTGCATATGACCATTTTCCCGAGAGGATTAAAAGTAGCCATTGATGATGGTGATGCCCTACATACAGCTTGCCATGGAAAGGAGTAAGAAGGATTGGATGAATGTAATAAAAAAATAAAGATTCAAGAGGAGCACAGCACCTCCATACGCCTATCTGAAATTCCCACTATTGATCTACATAAGTATTTCTATCCTTTTTTATTTTATTTATCTTTTAATTCTCTAATCCAATTACATTTGACCCTATGAATCCACTTAACTGAGATTTACAAGGTGACCACAGCTTGCTTCATACCAACAATCTCTGTGGGATCGACCCTTACTCACGTAAGGTATTACTTGGATGACCCAGTACACTTGCTGGTTAAGTTGAACGGAGTTGTGAGCTTCTCTAACAGTGCCTAGAACTCTTGTATCACAATTTCGTCCACCAATATATAACCCAAACACAACAAAAGCACAATCCTATTTTTTTCAAAGTCAACCTTTAAAAGGGATATACAAGTTAATATAAAAAAACACACACACACACACACACACACACATCCCAAAACGGGTGCCAAAAGGTTCCCAGCAGAGTAACAGTTCTAAATAGAGACAATGTAACACTACACGAATCCACTAGGAAATTCTAAACTCCAACAACCAAGATCCAAGCCTAGGGTTTTACTAGTCTAAAACTGAATAAACATATTACATATTTTTCTATTTCAATGGTCCAAAATCTCAAGTTCTCTTCAATGCTCCTATCAGCCTTTCTCTTTTCACTTTAATACCACAGAATTTCAGTATTAAATTCAGTAAATGTTTAGCAAAGACAAACACAAGTAATAGGTTGCAAACACAAGCAAGAGCAACTACAACATATATTGCAAATAACAGATAAGCAGAGATATACACATAGTGTAAGATCCCAGATTTTCGAAAATTAAATAATAAGTCATTTATGATTTATTATATTTATTCAAAATGAATTTTTAGAGATTTTTATATTAAACTGTGTATTTTCTTATTTATAATTTAAAGTTTTAGTAATTGAAAAATAATGAGAATTTTATGTGTTTTAATTTGAATATTAAGCTTTTGAACCTTATTTTATAAATGAAGGAGAATTAATTTAATTATCTCTAATTTTTGTTAGATTAGTATTTATTTAAAAATAATTTGCAATTTAATAATAAAATGGTGTTCTAAAGATTATTTTATATTTAATTTGAATTTAAATTATCACTCTATCTTTTTATTTTTACTAAAATTACCACACTACCTTAACCCCAGAATTACCAAAAGAAACCATACTTTACACACTCTTCAAACCCAAATTCTAGCCACATCCACTCTCCCTCACCCATTCCCAACTGCGCACCCATTTTCTTTACACACCCCCACTGTGGAAAAGAAAAGAGAAAAGGAAAGAAAGAAGGAAGGGAGAACCGAGGGAGAAGGAGGGAGAGAAAGGAGCCGCTGCCAAAAGCCCCGCCGTTGCCAAGTTGTCATCGTCGTCAGTCTGAGGAGAGAGGAGACGTTAAGAGAGGGACACCATTGGAGCCATGAGGATCATCGTCATTGTTCAGCGACTGCCGAGGGGAGAAGGAGTCGTGCTTTTGCACCACTGTCAGGCAAGCTCCCTCGCCGCCATTGAAGCCCGGGTCGTCACTGTCGATCTGTCCCCATTACTGCTGGCTTGACGATGCCGTCACCGTTATTGGATCTTGATAAACCCCATTTGTAGGGTTTATCTTGTATTGATTTTAGGGGATTTTATGACCTTCTACCCACATTTATTCAATGAATTAGCATGATTTTGTGATTGTCTCCTTATTTGTGCTTATATGTGAAAACATGCTTTTTAGGCCTTTAACTTGATGATTTTAGTCTCCCTTTGATTCCACTAGATGCCTTGATGTGTTTGTTAGTGATTTCATATTGAAAAGGCTAGGAATGGATCAAAGGAGTGAAGAAGAAAGCATGCAAAGTGGAGAAATCATGAAAAGCCAAAGAGTTTAACTCGCCCATGGACGCGCGCGCGTACCAGGCACTTACGCGCACCTTGCGAAATAGCCCATGGATGCGTACGTGTGCTGTACGCGTACGGTCGATGCTGATACTTGATTTTTAAGTGAATTCGCACCCAACAAATTCTCAAGAGTTGTGGGGCCCAATCCCAACCAACTTTGGCGCCTAAACTACTATTTAAAGCCAAGGATTGAATAGCAAAGGGGGATACTAGACTTTCCATCATTCACACTCATTAGGATTAGTTTAGAGTTAGTTTTAGAGAGAGAAGCTCTCACTTCTCTCTAGGATTAGGATTAGGATTAAGTTTAGTTCTTAGATCTAGGTTTTAATTCATCTTCTTCTACTTCCATCTCTCAATTCTTTGTTGTTACATTCATCTTCTTCTATTCTTTTGTTTTAATTTCCTTTATGTTGTTCTTGTACTTTGTTGTAGATCTACTATTGTTCCTTCTATTTTCTTTCAATTTAATTCAAGGTAATTCATAATAATTGTGTTTCTTTTGATTATTGTTGTTAATTCCTTTCAATAATTGTTGTTAGATTCTATTCTTGTTGTCAATTTGCTTTACTTTTCTTTTGTACCTTCCAAGTGTTTGATGAAATGCTTGGTTGGATTTTAGTGTAAGTTTTGTTCCTCTTGGCCTAGGATAGGACTTCTAATTCTCATATCTTACCAAGAGCTTTGTTAGTTGTTAGTTTATTTTCCTTGCCATTTATAATTCTTGTCTAAAATCTTAAAAACCCCAAATATAACTCACAACCAATAACAAGATACTTTATTGCAATTCCTAGGGAGAACGACCCGAGGTTTAAATACTTCGGTTTATAGATTTTAGGGGTTTGTACATGTGACAAACAAATTTTTGTATGAAAGGATTAATGTTGGTTTAGAAACTATATTGCAACGAGACTTCATTTGTGAAATTCTAAACCGTTAAAATTCCAATCATCAAAATGGCGCCATTGCCGGGGAGTTGCAATAGTGTTATGTTATTGGTTATTGTACATATGTGAATAGTGTGAATATCTTGCTTTTTTTGCTTTGTTTGCTAGTTGTAGAATTTTGTTTCTCTTATTTTCTATTAGCTTTTGATTTTTGTTTTCTCTTTTCATCATGAATTCTCACTTTGGCTATGAGTGTGATTACAACTATGCTGTAGGAAGTGGAGATTACAATGAAGAGATGTATCAAGGATGGGATATTCAAAGGTGGGAGGAGCCATATGCATATGATCAATCCTCATGGCAACAACCTCCACCAATGCACTATGAAGAAGAGCCATTCTATGATGCTTACCAATCAAATGGCTATGGTGAATCTCCTTGTGACTTTCAAGAACCACCACTATATGCCTATGAACCCCCTCCTCAACATGATCCTCACCCATACTCACAAGCCTCTTTTCACCAAATACCTCCATATGACCCTAATCCTTATCCACCACACCAACCACGATTTGAGCCATATGAGCCACACATAGAACCGCTGATGAGTGGATAATTTATACGCTTTTTGGCATTGTTTTTAGGTAGTTTTTTGTAGGTTCTAGCTACTTTTTAGTATATTTTTATTAGTTTTTAGGCAAAATTCATATTCCTGGACTTTACTATGAGTTTGTGTGTTTTTCTGTGATTTCAGGTATTTTCTGGCTGAAATTGAGGGAGCTGAGCAAAAATCTGATTTAGGCTGAAAAAGGATTGTTAATGTTGTTGGATTTTGACCTCCCTGCACTCGGAATGGATTTTTTGGAGCTACAGAAGTCCAATTGGCGCACTCTCAATTGGGTTGGAAAGTAGACATTCAGGGCTTTCCAGCAATATATAAGAGTCCATACTTTGCTCGAAGATAAATGATGTAAACTGGCGTTTAACGCCAGTTCCATGTTGTATTCTGGCGTTGAACGCCAGAAACAGGTTGCAAGTTGGAGTTAAACGCCAGAAACAGGTTACAACTTGACGTTTAACTCCAGAAATAGCCCAGACACGTGAGAAGCTCAAGTCTCAGCCCCAGCACACACCAAGTGGGCCCCAGAAGTAGATTTCTGCACTATCTATCTTAGTTTGCTCATTTTCTGTAAACCTAGGTTACTAGTTTAGTATTTAAACAACTTTTAGAGACTTATTTTGTACCTCATGACATTTTTAGATCTGAACTTTGTACTTTTTAACGGCATGAGTCTCTAAACTCCATTGTTGGGGGTGAGGAGCTCTGCAGTGTCTCGATGAATTAAGGCAATTATTTCTATTTTCCCTTCAAACACGCTTGCTTCTATCTAAGATACTGATTCGTACTTAACCGTGATGAATGTGATGATCTGTGACACTCATCACCATTCTCAACCCATGAACGTGTGCCTGACAACCACTTCCGTTCTACATTAGATTGAATGAGTATCTCTTAGATTCCTTAATCAGAATCTTCGTCGTATAAGCTAGAATCCATTGGCAGCATCCTTGAGAATCCGGAAGGTCTAAACCTTGTCTGTGGTATTCCGAGTAGGATTCAGGGATTGGATGACTGTGACGAGCTTCAAACTCACGAGTGTTGGGCGTAGTGACAGACGTTAAAGGATCAATGGATCCTATTCCGACATGATTGAGAACCAACAGATGATTAGCTGTGCTGTGACAGAGCATTTGGACCATTTTCACTGAGAGGATGGGAAGTAGCCATTGACAACGGTGACGCCCTACATACAGCTTGCCATGGAAGGAGCCTTGCATGTTTGAAAGTAAGAAAGCATTATGTTGCAGGGATTCAGAAGACAAAGCATCTCCAAAACTCCAACACATTCTCCATTACAGTGTAACCATTACTTAAAGAACCCTATTGGTATCCTGACTAAGAATAATAAGATAACCATAACTTGCTTCAAGCCAACAATCTCCATGGGATTCGACCCTTACTCACGTAAGGTATTACTTGGACGACCCAGTGCACTTGCTGGTTAGTTGTGCGAAATTACATAGTGTGAGTGTAATTTTTGTGCACCAAGTTTTTGGCGCCGTTGCCGGAGATTGTTCGAGTTTGAACAACTGACGGTTTATCTTGTTACTTAGATTAGGAAAAATTTATCTTTTTTGTTTAGAGTCATTAGGATTGCATCTTCTATTATTCCTTTTAAAAAAATCTTTCAAAAATATTATTTTTCTTTATTAGTTTTTAATTTTTCTTGGAGTCTTTTGTGTGAGTTTAGTGTCATGTTTTAAGTTTGGTGTCAATTGCATGCTTTTCTTTGTCTTTCAATTTTTGAATTGCATGTTCTTTGTTCTTCCTTGATCTTCAAATTGTTCTTGTCAATTTTTCTTGTTTGATCTTTAGTTTGTGTTGTTTTTGTGTCTTTTCTTGTTTCTCTTGTGCTTTTTCAAACTATCAATTTTCAAAAAAATATTTTTATACCTTATTAAAACACGTTAAATTTATAGCTCAGTTGGCTAGAGCGTGGGCTTATGTTCTTGACAATTGGGTATCTCCCTTTTAAAAATTTTTCAAAAATAATTTTTCTTTGATTAAATCTTGTGCCAAACTTTAAGTTTGGTGTTCTCTTGTTAATTTTTCTTTAGTTTTCAAAAATTTTATTGTGGTTTTCTAAAAATTTTAAGTTTGGTGTTCTATCTTTTGTTCTTGTTGTTCTTGTGAGTCTTCAAAGTGTTCTTAAGTCTTCCTTGTGTTTTGATCTTAAAATTTTTAAGTTTGGTGTTCCTTGGTATTTTCCCTCCAAAATTTTTGAAAACAAGGAGCATTAGATCTAAAAATTTTAAGTCTTGTGTCTTTTGTGTGTTTTTTCTCTTTCATCATAAATTTCAAAAATAAAAAATATCTTTTCTAACTATTTTTAAGCAAATATTTCGAAATTTTCAAAAAAAAATTTTAGATTTCAAGTTCAAAATTTTCAAAATCTTATCCTTTTAAGATTTTAAAAAAAATCACATCTTTTTGAAAAATATCTGATGAGCGGATAATTTGTACGCTTTTTGGCATTGTTTTTAGTATGTTTTTAGTATGATCTAGTTAGTTTTTAGTATATTTTTATTAGTTTTTAGTTAAAATTCACTTTTCTGGACTTTACTATGAGTTTGTGTGTTTTTCTGTGATTTCAGGTATTTTCTGGCTGAAATTGAGGGACCTGAGCAAAAATCTGATTCAGAGACCAAAAAGGACTGCAGATGCTGTTGGATTCTGACCTCCCTGCACTCGAAGTGGATTTTCTGGAGCTACAGAAGCCCAATTGGCGCGCTCTCAACGGCGTTGGAAAGTAGACATCCTGGGCTTTCCAGCAATATATAATAGTCCATACTTTGCCCAAGATTTAATGGCCCAAACCGGCGTTCAAAGTCACCCTAAGAAATCCCAGCGTTAAACGCTGGAACTGGCACCAAAAAGAGAGTTAAACGCCCAAACTGGCATAAAAGCTGGCGTTTAACTCCA